>NW_010249314.1:0-3802 GCF_000690775.1 Eurypyga helias | reverse complement strand
CAGCAAGCGGGCTGCGTGTGCTCGCACGCGGTGGGGTGCTGTTCTAAAAAGGGCTCTTCCTGACACACGGTTGCTGTGACTGGCTCGCTGCTCTGTCAGGAGGAAAACAAAACCCCAAGGACCCAAACCCAGTCTTCTAGAAAAATTCTGGTTAGGTTCAGCCTGCAGACGTAAAGCCCCAACACCAAAGAGGTCGGTCCCAGAGCCAGAGCAGCCGGCAATAATTAAAGGGAGCATTTTTATATTACGGCACAATATAGCCATGGCGTTCGGGCTGCTCAAAACAAACACACCGTATTCAGCGAAATCCGTGGCACAAAAGAGCCGAACAAACGATGGGGGAGAGGTGAACGTGGCCACACCATCGGCATTCAAGACCTGAAGAAAAGAGTGGAAACTTCCAGGGACTGAATGCAGGAGCGGAAAAGCTAATTGAGCGCAAATGAAAGGATCTATTACGGCTGAAAGCGTAAGTGAGAGTACGGGCAGGACAATACCCTCGTTTATGATTCAAATATCCACGGACAGTAGAGTACAGCTTTAAACACAATTTACAGCCTTGATTACAAATGACTATGTGCATCAACTTGGAAGGAATGCGAAGACCGTGAGCGAGAGAAAGAGCCTGCCTTGTCAGAAAGGACGGGGTAGGGGATAAGTGACGGCAGAGCGGGGCTGGACACTCAGAAGCAATTGGAATGTGCAGAATTATGAAATAGCTCTTTTAAAAACCTGGAGATGAACTGATTAGTGGGCAAGAAGGCTCACATTTAAAATAACCGAATTGCCCAGTGATAAGATTATAAAGGGAGATTTATGCTAGATAATCACAGCGAGATCAGGGGGAAGGGAGTATCATTCCGCCCCTCTGTCTTCCAAAAGCAAAATATAAAAATATGAGTGTGGTAAAAATAATAAGTACTGGAAATGAAGAGCAAGGGCAGGCTCCTACTTTCATGGAAAGTAGCAGCAGCTTTTGTCCTTAGCCTACAGGAAACCCAAAACTGGTCTGAAACTACCCAAGTTATGAATTACTTTCTACCCAGAAACCATCTGTATCCTCACAGCTGTAGGATTTTAAGCTGTCTTATATTTTATGGACCAAACATTGCTTCTGTTAAATTGACAATTACATTTTCCAAGAGTTTGAAAATTCTAAAAATCTCATGAAAATCGTAACACGATTCGGGCTGTGTAGCAAGAAGATTAGCACCAGCCCCTCATGGATGGACACTGGCACCCAAGACGGTGCACCCCAAGGTTGCACAGGCTGTATGCCCTCATGCTTTCTATTCCACATCCATTCCCAGCTCCAGAGGGCATTGCGTACCGGAGCAGCCAGCAATAGTCAGGAAAAAGCCATCAACCCTATACAGGTGACAATTTCCCAATTCTCCCAGAGCCTGCCTGAGACCAGAAACTCACTAAGAAGCAACTGATGGGAGCTACAACAAGGAGGTGGGCACAAGCAGAAGCAAACAGCTGGACTGTGACCGTCACACCTGCAGGACATCAGTACCTGGGAGCTCAGCCCTGATATACTCCTTTCTGGTACTGGCAATACAGTAACAGCCCGATGTCCCACCAGAGACCAGTGACAAGCGGCATTCCGCAGGGGTTGGTATTGGGACCGGGGCTGTTTAACATCTTCATCAGCAACATGGAGGGTGGGATCAAGTGCATCCTCAGCAGGTTTGCCAACGACACCAAACTATGTCAACACGTTGGAGGGAAGGGATGCCATCCAGAGGGATGATCCCGCCTGCAATACTGTGTTCAGCACTAGGGCCCTCAACATAAGAAGAACCTGGACCAGTTGGAGCGAGTCCAGAGGAGGCCACGAAGATGCTCAGAGGGCTGGAGCCCTTCTGCTATGGGGACAGGCTGAGAGAGTTGGGCTTGTTCAGCCTGGAGAAGAGAAGGCTCCGGGGAGACCTTATAGCACCTTCCAGTACCTGAAGGGGCTACAAGGAAGCTGGGGGGGACTTTTTACAAGGGTCTGTAGTGACAGGACAAGGGGGAACGGGGTTAAATTGAAAGTGGGGAGGGTTAGATTGGATATCAGGAAGAAGTTCTTCCCAGAGAGGGTGGTGAGGCACTGGCACAGGTTGCCCAGAGAAATTGTGGATGCCCCAGCCCTGGAAGTGTTCAAGGCCAGGCTGGATGAGGCTTTGAGCAACCTGGTCTGGTGGAAGGTGTCCCTGCCCATGGCAGGGGGGTTGGAACTAGATGGTCTTTAAGGTCCCTTCCAACCCAAACCATCCTGTGATTCCGTGATTCTGTAAGGGTAAGGATGCATTTACCTCTTTGCCTAGGTGGTTCTGAGATGTTGTTTCTTTCTTAAGTGGAAATAGCTTACTGGCAGTGATCTGTGCATCCATGACTGTCAGGCTTAATTACTGGCAGTGCACCATATGCTCAGGAGTGAAACCCCAATTCAAAAAGCCTCCATGCCTAGTGCCATATGCAGCAGTCACTCGACTAAACAAAATGAAGGACCTGAACGTATATCCCTGCAACATTCCCAAGCAGCTCCCACCGAACACTCTTCAGAATCGGTTTCCAAAATCTGTTGGTAGCAAGAATGATCGAACGTCAGGAATTACGTCTGCTCTCATAACCCAGAGCCACACACCTCAAGATTATGTGCGCAGGAGCCTGTAACTGTGCAAGGAGGAGGAAGAAAATGAGAGGCTTCTCGACAACTAGCTCAAGACGATGCACCCCTCATCTATGAGCCCAAAAAGTCACCGCGCAAAGGACAAACCCAAAGACTCCTCTGTTTTCCTCATCAGCACCATTCATGGCAGAGCACAATAATGCTGGGGCAAGTGTGTGTATTTTTACCTCTTTTGTGAGGGTTCAGCTGGCACCTTCCTTAAGCAAGGCAGCTAGCCTGAGTAGCCAAACACAGTATCATTTCCCCACAATTATTCATTTTTTTAAGGGCATTGTTTTTGAAACGAGAAGCGAATGAAACTATATGGCATGTGCTCCCAGTCTCGTATTGGGTGTGGAAGAAAATAATGGCCACACACTGCTATACAATTAGGCCTGTCTTGGAAAGGAATTACACTGATGTTTTTCTAAGCAATGCCAGGTGGTTTATTCACCAAATAATGAGACACTAAATGGATCTAAAGATTCTTGGCAACTGGTAAATGCTTACCTTGGACTCCCTATTCCTCTCTTCAAGAAATGGTTTGCTTTTCCCAAGAGTTTTCTTAAGCAGCTCCTCAGATGTGATTAAAAGCAAGTAACAGTGGACTGAAGGTTGGTTAACTCAAACTTGTTCAATGCTACAGCTCAGGGAACGGTGAGTGCACATCAGATGTCTCTCATTGATTTAGTAAACAGCTCCAGCCATCAGAAGACCTGGTTTTCAAAGTACCTAATTCTCTTTAAAACAAAACAAAACAAAACAAGACAAAACCCCAAAGCACACCTGTTGTAGCTGATTTTTCTTCACTTGATCTTTGCCCAAAATCCCATTAAAAAAAAAAATTCATTTTAGCTACATTACTAGCAAGAGCAACAGAAGCATGCAATCATTTCCTCCTACGCTGCACGAGGAGGGCAGACCACCTCAGCAGCAGGGCACTTCTGGGAGCAGGGGCTGGCCGTGCATGCGCCCGCCAGCAGTGTCGCAGCGAGGACTGGCCACGGCCATAGCCCAGCATGGAGAACGGAGGGAGCCAGGCTCCTACCTGCCTCCAAAGCTGAGCAAGAAAGGGAAAGGCCGTATCTCGACAGGCTTATGTCATCCTGTAAGGAAATGGGGAAACATAACCTTCACTTTTAA
>NW_010249313.1:21961-35737 GCF_000690775.1 Eurypyga helias | reverse complement strand
GGCGTCCCTGCTCGACGGCAGCGCCATGAGGTGACCTGACAGCGGGGACGGCGACATGTTGCGACTCCAGGGCCGGCCGCGAGAGGAGCCAGCCACGGACAAAGCCGAGGGGCCACAGCGTGTGGGCAGCCGCGGGGAAGGCGCACCTCACGCCTTGTCACCGCACAGCTGGGGCTGGGTTTCGCCTCTTGCAATGGCTGACGGTAAACACCAGCACCTGCTGGTCCCAGCGTTTGGCTCCCGTGTGCCGTCAAAATAGAAAACGTGTCTTGCTCCCTTTGGCCCATCCGAGGAATCCATCCCAGATAGGTGTAGGCGTGTGAGAGTGACAGAAAAACTGTTGGGCAACACAACTTGCTGGATCCAGTGAGTTTTGGTTGGAGATCCATGAAAGACGCTACGAAACAAAAGATATTTCATTTTACTTTTCTTAAAAAAAAAAAATAATCTACTGCATGCTGGCCAGGTCTTCCAAGCCTTTCCCCTTGTGCAGGTGGGAGGAGAGGGGGCGGGAGAAAGAGAGGAGATGGGAGGAGAAACTTGGTTTCTGGTTTGGAATTATGGCAGCCAACTTCTATCTAGTACCTAGACCAACATAGCTTTTTTTTTTTTTTCTTTGAATCCACAGTGTAAATAGGTGAGAAATTTTGTAGTTCCTACCGAGTTACATAAAAGTCCCCAAATGCAAGTCTTTCAGTGCTTCCCAGTGATAAAACCTCTCTCAGAACTTCATTGTAGGTTCACGAGTACTGCTGCTATTGCCTGTGCACTTCATATGCAGTCAGTAGGTTCAGTTTGTGAGTTTGGAGACCAAACTCAAACACCATTAACCTGGTAAGTCAAGTGTGCAAATTTCGTTATCAGGATTAAGCTAAGGTTCATTGAGGTCCATATTTCATTTGGAGAGAAGAAGCACCGTGCCATATTTTGCATTTATCAGGGATTCTTTCTGTGTTAGGTGCCAAAAATTTGCTGGATCTCTGAAGATCCACTGCCATTACCAGTGCTTTACTGCGATTGTGAAAGGGCATCTTAAGGCCTAATGTTTTTCTGGAAGGCAAATTAGAATCTAATTTTTTTTTTCTTTTAGGACTGCTGAACAGTGCTGTCAGTAATACGAATTGATAAAAGTTAGCATCAAGTCCCAGTAAGTTAGGGGGGAACTGTTGACTTAGTGGCAGTTGAATTGGAAGGGAACCAACTCAAGTTAAAAGCCGATGGTCTTGTCTTTGAGTGACCTTCACTTTTTTTTCTGTTCTAGCCCTGACAGTTGCTTGAGGATTAAGTGAACTAAGGCTGTCATACAGTGAAAATAACATTTGACAGTACACGATATTCATCACTTCCCAAAAATTACAGCCTGCTGTCTGTGGCAAGTTCATGTAGACTTCCCCGTCAAAGCATGCACATGGTTCAGGCTGCTTCTGTCATGGTCCAAAAGGTCAAGGTAAATATGTAGTGCTTTCTAAAATATCTGGAACAGTTGCCAACTCCAGCTAGTCATTTCTGTCTTTCAGCTAAAAGTTGTCATGTGTCTCTCATAGCCAAGTCCGATGAGAAAAGATTAGCAATTCCTTACGGTGTTCAATCCTTCTGAACAATACACAATCAACAACTTGAATGCCTTTCAAGTGACCACCCAGCGCGCTCCACTTGTTGGCAATATGATGTCAAAATGGCCTTGGTAGCAACTTAAATTAGCAAATCTATCTTTCGGTCTGCTGGGACAACTGGGAGACTTGGAGAAACAAAACTTGTTAGATTCCAATGAGGATAGCAAGAGTGGTTGGAGGATGTTAGGCACATTTTCAAAATACTGTATGTTGACTAAGTTTTGAAAAGCTCTTCCATAAGTTTCAGTTTCCGCAGCCATGTGCAGTGTTCCTGTGTCAGTCACATTCAAAGGCTGTCTAGACAAAACATCATCAGTGCCAGAGTCTTAGCAGATGCGTGTTCTTGCTACAGATCGTACCTCCACAAAGAGGGGTTTCATCTTTGACATCCACAGAAGCATGTAGAAGTTCTTTCTGGAAACTGCTACCAGTTTTTTGAAAAAAGTGAGTTTATGACTTGAGTCTGAAAAGCAATTTGGATTTTTTTTTTTCATCTGTCCATTTGGAAAGGGACATTCCTTTCCAATGTCAGCATCAATAAATGTCTTGGAGATTTAGATAGCTGGCTTTGCAGAGGTACTGTGTGAAATGATTTAACAGTTATCTGCAGGTAGTATAATTTTGAATTGAATTATGCAGAAACTGGTAGTTTGGACTCTAAAACACAAGACAGTAAAGTATTCTAAATGTATGTATTAATCACAACAGTAGACTTACAGCACTCACGCTGTACAGAAGTTGAGCACTAAGAGGAAGTTGTTTAATACAGAGCTAAAGACTGTAGTGTCCCTGTCCATCCATAATATTTTGGTTGTTCGTATCTAAGTAAGATTTTCTTGGATGCCAGCATTCAGGCTTGAATTGTTCTGTCCTTGAATTACGAAAGAAAATAAGCCCAACTGATGAGCTCTTTTTAACTGCTGTCATTCTGATGATTGACTCAGATTTTTTGCATTTGTGACTGTGGTGGCAACATTCCCTAAAACACCCATGTCAATGAAATATATTTCTGGTTTATGAAGCAATGTACTGGCAGTATATTTTGCCGTTACACTGGTGGTGCTCCTCCCTGTTGCTACTAGCCATCATTTCTCCACCTCAGACTTTCTCCCTGGTATGTAGAGGTGGTAGATACTGATGCAACGTAGTCTAAACATGGTAAAGATACCTGCCTAATACCCGCGGATTCCAGGACACTTCAGAAAAGAGAGCAGTATCCTGTTTGTCGTTTTATAGAGTGGGAAACGGAGGTAGGAAGGGGTAAAGAGTTGCTGCCAGGATCAGTTGGTGGGCCCAGCAGATCAAATCATTGAACTGAACATTCAGGCTAATTCAAACTTACAACATGTTGCTTTCATTTAGCCTCACAATACAAACCAAGGCCCAGAGTTGGTTCACGTGAAAACAGCAAAGAAACAGATTCAGATGGGCTGGTTCAAGACGTGCCTAAAATTTCATGTATAGCTGCCTTTGCTCTTGTGCTGTAGGAGTGAACTGCTGCACTGTCCTGCACCACAACCCCTTGTCGAGCCTCATAGCTGAAAGTTAAGTTAGGATGAAAATGATGTGGGTACAAAGTGATTCTTTGCAGCACGTTTGTCAGCTTTGCAAGTCTCCCAGAGGGTTTCCCTGCTTGTACTGGTGTTTGTTCAGTTCTGTAAGTACTTGAAGTAGCTGAATTAAAGATAATAGTACTTGAATTAATAACCGGGTCATCCTTCATATGCTGCAACCACACACCTGCCTTTATACATACGCGTTTGTTGAGGGTTCCTTTGCACCAACTTGTCCAAAATGGTGAGATCCTTGCTGTTGCAAGGGTGAAGTTTTGTTCTTCAATTTCTCCTGTCTCTCTTACTGTTGTTGTGAGAGGAGGCAAAAATAAATGGAATTTGTAATCTGGAATAAAGTGAAGCCTGTGCTTGCTGACATCAGTTCTACTTTGTGTTTGGCTGTGTGTGATAATTAGAAGAAAAGCAGCTTAGAGTTGAAATAAGTATGTGCCTCCTTAGCAAGGGATGCTCTGGTCTAAATAGTTTCTAATTTTCATAAGGTTTCTGTGAAAACCTTATTCCTCAAACAAACTAGAATAAACCAGGATACTGTTGCACATTCATATGCATGCATTATCAAAATATTGGGGTGTTTTTTGGTTTTGGTTTGGTTTTTAATCTTAAGGTCGCTCTGATAGGCTGAAAGGGTACTTACAGGGACAGAAAGCAAGGCTAGATTTTTTGAAGCAGTCTCAAGTGTCATGTTTATGGTTATGATTAATACAGAATGTTAATGTGGGTATTCGTATGACTTGATTCAGAGCAGCCAAAGCTAGAGAATACCTGATTTTGCTTATAGATAGATCTGTCTGGCCTTATACTTTTATTATTCCATTGAAAGAAATAGCACGATGTCTGTGTATGAACTTTTATACGTTGCCTGGCAAATTGAGTTCTACAAAAAGCAGCTATAAGCTCTGTTCTCAGCACATTTTTTTGCTAGTCCGTGTTGTATTTGTTTCACAAAAAATGCCTTTAGGTTTAGTTTTATTAAGTTTAAATAAGGCATCGGAACTTAGTTCGTTTCTTGTCTTTGGAAGGTGTCATTGGGGAATGTTAACAGTAGCACTGGAAACTAGAGTTGGTGGATTTGTCGTTTATTTATTTAGTGTATTTAATTAGTTACTAAATTATATGAGGTACAGTTACTAGACAAAAAAAGACAGAAGGGTAACAAAGCATGGCTAAAAATTATGGGTGATACGTGCCCAATTTGGCTTTAATATGTTGATACGAAATCAGGTGACCGGAAAATGTCAGGGGCCAGAAGATTCAGAATTAAGGAATAATAAACTGTGCCACTGGCATGGCATCTGAAGTTGAACAAGTTTCATTGCTAACTGTGTGGGTTAAATGTACCAAAACACAGAGGAGAGAAGTGAAAACATTCCACTCTGTGGAACAGAACTATGATTCTTTTCTGGAATTTCCTTTAGTAAAGGATTCCACCTTCTGCTTTCCTCTTCCCTAATCTGTAAAGTTACCCGGATATTCACCCGGCTTTGTCAAGTGCTTTATGGCTTTTGGGTGAAAAGATTACGGAAGTGTGAAATACTATTATGTGTTACTCCCAGAGGTAATTCATCACCATGTCTAAATATCTCGGTGTTCTTACAGTCACTAGCGTGTTTATCAGTTTACAGAGAAAGGAGGTAAGGGATAGCTTTTTGAGGAATAACAAGGTGAGGTTTCTTAATGGTGCTTTATGTATTTGAGAGAAATGACAGTGATATACGTTAAGGGAGCCTTTTAATAAATGTGTGTTTTAGAGCTTTCTTTTTCCCTCTCAGGCTGTAAACATGTCAGAGAAACAGCTATGTATAGTGCCATCGATGCAGTAATAAAAATGTAATAGTTTCACCGTTTTCTTATTCATAGACCCATGTTTTCCATTTGCTTTTGGTAGTGCTATTACAAATTGAGTGGAATTTGAGCACTACACTAAAGAGTTCCATGTTCACATTGCGTTAGCATGTCTTTATTTTACAGCTGGACTTAAATATGTTGAACATTTAATTTGGGAATTGTTAGGAAAGTTATGGCTGTCTTGAAATATTTGTGTTGGCAGTAGGGTTGTCAAGGGAAAGGAGAGTGGAAGAGAGGACAACTTGGGATCAGTTACTATGATGATAGATTTAACTGATGACAGCAATTTTATTTTATAACTTGCAGTATGTAAGTGACAGGTAACAGTGCTGTTTTAAACCAGTGTAAAGTCTGTAGAGTTTTGCCAGAATAGTTTCAAATGATGACAGCTTGGAGAAATTGGTTTAGTAGTCTTTCTGATCCCCGTTGGAAAAAAATCCTACTTATGTTGCACTGCAGTGAATGATTTTCCTTAGAATTTTATTATAGTGGGAAGGATAGCTCAGATAATCTTACATGCCTCCACATGGCAAAATTGTTGACTATTTTAAACAATTAGTTTAAACATGAACAACACGTCTAGTGTCCTCTGTTAGTGTTCTGTGCTGAAGGCCAAGGTGGGGTTCTGAGCTGCCCTAATTTGTTGTGAATATAAGTATATAATGAAATATTTAATAGATGCGTTTTTTACATTCTATTTGTGTCACCTTAATGAGTCCATATAAGCTTATACAAGAAATAAACATTGAGAGATCGACTTTCCTAAGTTTCAGTAAAGATCTATATAACCGTTTGAATAGTATCCCTAACTAATACAGGAAATTGTAAACTTAGTGTTTTAAATTAAAACCATTTTTAATGAAAATCAAATTCCACTTGAATCTTTGCAGTTACATCAACATGAGGATGTACTTGTAGGGAAGAAGTCCTGTTGTGTAGTTACTTGTCTTGTCCTCAGGCTGAAAAAACCTCCCAACCTTGTTCACTTTATCTGAAAATGGGGAAACACTCACATGATAAAAATCTTTTATTATCAGCATGATGGAAAATTCAAAAGTGCCAGTATGCCAGCATACAACAAAATATGAAATTGTTTAAACTTACAAATAGAAAAAACCTACTTTATGAAATTACAAAACCATGACATTCCACAGAAGTAGTTTGCAGATTTGAAGAAAGTAAACCCACGATAAAATGTAGTAAAACAAAATTGAAAAAATAGGCAATTCTGCACTGTATTAAACATGATATAATGTCGATTCATTACAAGGGATTATGCCAAGTGTGTATTTAACCTGAACAAAACAATAAAAGAAAAATATCTCAGATTCCTTCCATTACACGTAGTCGTTTCTGTGCTACAACTTTCCGTATTTAATAATTGGAGTTGTCAGTGCCTGCCTATCCAATGTGGTATTTGGAAAACATTTTTCTAATTGCGCTAGTTTAATACAGACTCTGGTGTTGGGAGGAGCTCAGCATGGGTGGAGAATTCCTTGAAATGTGGAGTTTTAATTGCTGATGGTGCTCCAGTCTGTAAACTCCAAAAAGGTCGATGCCAGTGACAGGTTCGTATGCTTTCTGCAGAAATCAGGAGTGAAACAAATACTGGTGTGTACTAAGTTCACACTGGATATTTCTATATTTGAAACAGAAGTGATGTTACTGCTCTCAATGCACACATGAAAAACATAAAATTCCTCTTGATGTATATTTTTTTCCTTTTAAGTATTTGAATCTGAGGCCTGGTCTTCTCACCTTGCATGTCCAGGTATTTATATGGCATTTGAGATGGAAACAAAATTGACAGTGCCTTGTCTTATTTTGAAGACCAAAGTGAAGCGCAAACTCCTTGTTTGCTCTTTGAATGGGTGAATATGAAAAACTTTCTTCCTTCTAATGAAAGCTTTTGCAAATTTATGCCTTATTTACCTGTATTTATTTGAATAACTACATTTTCCCCGTACCATATTTTCCAAAGCTCTGAATTTGTTAATAGTATTCAGAGCCTTGCGGCCTTTGTTCTATTACTCTTACTATGTATGATGCAAGATTTTTTCAACTCCACATAGTTAAATTTGCTGCCACTGAAAAAGCAGTGTTTAATGGGTGGAAAAGTTAACCAAAGTCCAAAGAAGAAACAAAATTATTTGGAAGCTGAAGTAACACTTCCAGCCTTTACAGAGAGGAGGAAAACAAAGTAAATTAACATTTATAAACATGTTTTGGTAAGACTTAAAACCAAATCTCTCTCCCAATTAGAACTGTGATTAAGCATTTAAGGATTTTCGTCAGCATTTTGCCAGTTACCTCAGGATATTTTACACTCTCTTGGCATGTAGTTGGCATTCTTGTTGGCGTTTTTTTTGCAGTGTACTGCAAAATTTAGGGATTCTGTTGGTTGGAAACATGTTAAGCTCATGTGAAATGGTAGAAGAAAATGACAACCTGATTTTCATTCGTATGAAGTCTCCTTCTGGCAACTTAGGACTTAAGTCCATGTGATTTTCCCTTGAGAATTTGAAAGCCACATTTGCACGCCTCTGGTTGCCTTCCCTGAACATCTTGTCTTGCCACTGCCCTTGCAAGCATCCTGTTTACAGTAGGATTTCCAAACAAATACCTTCCAAAGGGTGCAATTATATAATAATTTACACTTAAATCTGTGTGCACCTGACAGAGCTCAGGTATTTTTGCCGCAGTTGTCTGTCAGGTTGGCTGGTTCAAAGTGCTTGAGGACTCACGGCAGTATAGCTGACAACAAAACTAGTGCCGCTGGATTTTCACTAGGTGGATATTAGGTGTCCTGGTAAAGATAAATTAGAGTAGAATGTGCAGAAGAGCAGAATGTCAAATCCTTTGCTAATTCTTTGTGAAACAAAGCACAAGGGGTGGTGGGTTTTGCAGTAAATTAAAGTGAAACAAGGTAAGAGGACTGAAGCTTACCTCTACAAATGCTGCTAGACACTTTGGACAGTTTGAGTTGGTTGGGCAGAGATTTAGCAGAGGATTTCAATTTTCCTCTGTTAGGAATTGATTGGCTTGGTTTTGGTTTTGGGCAGTGCTGCCTCTATTTGTATTTTTTAAAAAGCTAGTTCTTTGTGTACCTGAGGGTAAACTTACAGCAGTTTATTTTATCAGGTGTCCTGAAGCCTTCTGGTCCTGGCAGCACATAAGTAACAAGTTGTTATTTATTATTATTGCTAGTATTATTAGAATTCAGTAGGGAGTGGGAGTTCCACATGCAGAGCACAGGTGGCATATGTTCCTAAATGTACTTGATCAGAGGCAAAGGGAAGAAAAAGAAACTGCTGACTTTAAATGCTGCTGTATGAATTGATAAAATGCATGAATGCAAAAGGGATGTTTTCTCTGTGAGATGCTTAACGAGCTTGTGGCTGAAGTGGTGGAAGCATTGTTCAGGCTAGCATCTCTGGATCCTGAGACGCTGCAGTAGGACCCTTGACCCTGGAGAAGGTGCAGGTTGTTTATGGCCAGTGATTGTGCAAGCTCAGCTCTGGAAAGGGTGTGAGTAGAGGAGGTGGGAGAGAAAAGGAAGATCCAATAGAAGACAGCACTTTGTACTTGGAGTCAGTAGGTGAGAGAGTGCAGCCTAGCGTTGTGATTTTATCATTTGACTGCTGGCTATGGGGACGAAGTGAGAGAAAACCGAGGGGTGGAGATACGAAGTGGAAGTGGATGGTGTTTCTTGGCTAAACCAGCATCTCTTAGCACCCTTGGGCTTCCTCCCTCTCCACGTCCTCACCCCCATTTCTTCATGCTGCACACCCACACAATATCCACACGCACTGGTGGCACAGCCCCACTTCCCTGCACATAACTTGTTTGGCTTAGCACGCTTCTGCTCCGCGGAGGGTGCTCGCAAACTCTGTCCGTAGTTAGAAGCCATATGCGCTGACAGTTGCAGAGCTCCCCATTTGCTGTTCTCTTAAGCTTACAAACGAGTTGAAACTCCATGCTGTGAAAACTTTCTTGACCTGAGTTTACTTGTTATAGCTGTGTTCCAAGAACTGTAAATTTGCATGTGCATTAGGCACAATTACCTGCATTCCTGTAAGTCCCAGGAAGTGAGTCCTAAGAATGAGTCAGTCACGAAGGAAACCTCTGCTGTGTCGACCTGCTGCACAGCACTGTACTTTTAAACTGGACGTTCAGGAGCTGAAAGGGATTTGGGGTTTTTGGAGATGGATATGCATCTTGGTGTATGTTTGACATAATAGTTAGGCTGAGAGGAGACCTGATGACTGCCTACAACTACCTGAAAGGAGGTTGTGGAGAAGTGGGTGTTGGTCTCTTCTCCCTAATGACAGATGATCGGACGAGGGGGAATGGACTCAAGCTGCGCCAGGGGAGGTTTAGATTGGATGTAAGGAAGAAGTTCTTCACCGAAAGGGTTATCACACACTGGAACAGGCTGCCCAGGGAGGTGGTGGAGTCACCATCCCTGGATGGGTTTAAGAGACGGGTGGATGAGGTGTTGAAAGATATGGTTTAGTGGCAGACAGATACGGTTGGACTGGATGATCTCTAAGGTCTTTTCCAACCTAGTGATTCTATGATTCTATGATTCTATGTTATTTACTTATGCCACACATAATTTGAAAATACCAAACTGTTCGTAAAAGCTACTCTGTTATGTAGTCTCTCCATATGCTGGGCACATCTAAGACTAAATTGGCCTGCTACTACTGAAGTCAGTTTAGGTGACCAGATAATAAACCATGAATAGAAGATTACAGTGGTTTGAGGTACCAGATGCTGTTAAGTTTTTGAGTGTCGAAGAACTCTAGCTACCAAGAGAGAGCAGACACCTTTCAGGTCAGCTGTCTCATGACCTACCATGGCTAGAAAGGGATATTCCTGTATTTATTAAGAAGCTAGTGATTGTTTCTAATTCTAACATATGATTATGTGTTCAAATCTCCTTGACCCAATGCCAGTATAATTTCAAAAGCTAAACACCTCTGAATTTCCAGAGATTATGTTCTATGCTATTAAGTCATATGGCATTTGAGGCAAAGTTTTGGTTTTTTTTTTTCATGGTTTGGGGTAGAAGCTACTAAAAGGATATTGCCAAATTAATTCCAAGCTGGTTTGTTGCCCAGTCATTATAAGGATGAGTTAAAATTATGAGATGTATTTTATGAAGGTGTGTTGTAGAAAAGGGTGGAGGAACCTCTTGTAACTTTGGGGATTTGAGCCAGTGGGATCTGAACTTTCTGATTTTAAAATTATGACTACAACATATAAGCAAAACATGAAGTTCTTTAGGGGTGTTCAAAGGATGATTCTGTTCATCCGCCGCTGGCTCCCATTTTGCCCTGATCCGTTCATGCTCCTTAAGATCCATTCAGGCTCCTCAGTTACAGGTTGCTGTTAGCTATCACTGTATTTTCTGCCCTTTTGTTCTTATAGGAACACAGCTGTTCAGCATCCCTTTCCCATTACTTCTGATCTCTTACCTAGCGCAGGCTTCTTGATTGATCAGTTTTGCATCCCAGTTCCAACTGCATATCCAGTCATCTTCCAAACCCCTATGTTTGTCTTAGTGCTGCCTTATGCCCACAGTACTCCTTATGCTCTTTTCCCACCGTTCACACATCCTGTCTGTTCTACCAGTGCATTCACTGTCTTCCATTGGCTTCTGCATCTTCACCCTGTCCTTCCCAAATACCTGACCTACTCAGTGTCATTCGCTTGTCTTCATAAAGCACCCTGTGTAGATCCAAAGCAATGAAGTCATCTTCCATCAGAAAAGCTTGATTCTGGTGCAGCAATGGTCTTAAAGAACCAATTTTCAAATGATGTTGTTACATAAGACTCAGCTTTTCTTTCTGTTTTTGAACAAGTTTTTAAGCATCCTGGTTACAGGAAGGAACTCCCCTAAGTGTTAAGCATAATGGATCAAGATCCTAATGTTTATTATGGTGTTAAAATCTTGTCACTTTTTGGTAGTCTGCCATTCCATTTTTTTATGATAAATATTCTAATTCAGAAGCAGAAGATAGAAATTGATGTTTAAATTGAAAAAGAAAGATAATGTGTGGAATCAGCAATCAGTATTCAGACATTTTCCATCTCTTTTCTTTTTTTTTGCAATTTGTGTATTTTAAATGAGCTGCTAAAATGATTTGAATTGTATTTTATATTTTCTAATCTGCAAACTTATAATGGTCATTGTGAGGTTTGAAATCTGCCGTATTCATTGAGATGAACAAAAACATTTTTAAACATCACTTAGCTTGTCGGCTGTTGCTGTGGTGAATAGAATAAGCTTTCTTTTTTTTTTCTTGTGGATGTCTATAAGCACTTATTCCTTCTTTGTGTGGGAGGATTGGGAGTGCATGCAGACATGCTTGTTGCAATTTAGAAACAGGGGAAGAGAGAAATCTGTGTTTCACAGTGGTAACTTTCTACTCAAACCTACATGGAGGCATATTAATTCTTGTTAGGGGTTGCCAAATAAGGTAGCCGGGTGGAGAGGAGCCCTGCCATGGTTGCGTGACACCATGTCCAAGCAGTAGCAGGGCTGAACACAGGCCCTTCCTTTATCCACCGAGGTCGTGACCCCGTCGTAGAAGGCCACCATATTCATCAGGCACGATCTGCCCTTGGTGAAGCCATGTTGGCTGTCACCAATCACCTCCTTGTTTTTCATGTGCCTTAGCATGGTTTCCATGAGGATCTGCTCCATGATCTTGGCAGGCACAGAGCTGAGACTGACTGGCCTGTAGTTTCCTGGATTCCCCTTTTTTACAAAGTTTGCACAAGAGCTGAGGCCAGACTTCCAGTGCTGGGTGATACTCAGCATCCTCACTGTACTACATGTGAGTTAGAAATAGGAGAGTTTTCAGCACCTTGCAAGATAAGAACCTGAAATATTGACGGGGGCTTTTTTGTTGGTTGGTTGGTTGATGGTTTCAGTTTGTTTTTACCATCTCTTCTGGTGTGATTGTAGATTTAGAAATTACGGATTTGCTCCAGATGGGAAGAAAAAAGTCAATCTTACAATTTCTCGTTGGGAAAAAAAGAAGGATTAGAAAAAGTATTTGAAAGTTGTAGTTCCAGTGCAGTTGGACTGACCAAGGGAAAACAAAATACTTGATTGTCATCATTAAGATACTTGGACAGAACTACGCTACAAAGGAATCAGCCTTTGCAGTGAGAAATTGTTATTCAAAAATATTTTGCCAGCTGGGTTCATTGAAAACTTGTTTTATTTTCCATTGGCAAGGGCAAGACCAATGTCTTGAGAGCAACATAATACTGAAATTTGTGGCTTATTCACCAATGTTACTCTTATTTTAGGGGAATTGCACCTGTCGTGTAAGATAGTGAAAGCAAACTTGAATTTGAAATATGAAAGTGAAAGTCAGGAGGGGATGTGACAAGTCAAATCCAGAAAACAACTGTTTAATCTCCTTTTATTTTTTTTTTAATTAGGTATATCCTGATTTCTGGGATTAATAAGTATTTTGAAGTAATAGCCAAATAATAATAATATGTTTCAAGCAAAGTCCACTTTTGGCCAATCTTTCCCTCTTAGACCTAGTGTTTTGTCTGTCTTGGGTCTTGCACTCAATGAATGTGAGTAAGCAGTGTTTGCCAGACAAAGAAGTGCAGTGATGGAAGTAAACCTGTTAATATGAGATGCTTATTCAGGTGGTGTGCCTGTGTTTCAGTGGTGTAATTTCAGAGGAGGTCTCTTTGCCTATGCGTGCTGCACACAGCCGTGAGCCCTCCTTTTGACTCACTCCAGTGTCTTCTGTACCTCCCAGGGTGCTGGCCTCAAGTGTATGTATCTTGTGTGAGAGGAGATTTATCCTTGATATTCAGAATTCCATAGAGTAAACTGACCTTTTTAAAGGACTGTTTTTAAGCAGGTAGATGGGTATTCAGCATTATGAATCAGGCCTGGAACAGCCCCATCTTTTATTAATATAATGTCTCCTGATTTACTGCAGGAAGCCACTGAAATGATTAAGTGTACCAGCAGTCTGCATAAAATGCCTGGGTGACCTCCAAAGCACTATGACAAATATCAAAGAAAAATTTTAAAACCGGTATGATCAGTTTAAGGAAAATTAAGGCCATATCTCAGTTTGTTGGAAATGCTGTTAAAGGAGGAAGACAGGCAGTGGCTGCGGAGTGGCAGATGATCTAGGCCACATCTCTTTCTGTATGACCTAAAATGAGTGAGTACCCTGGGCAGAAAGTATCTTCCCACTGAAGTTTGCTTTGCAGTTCTCATTCCTGATGGTCTTCCCAAAAAAAAAGCATAGGCAAATAGTATAAACAGCTGAAGAGTGCCTATCCCAAATAGCGAATTTTGTCCGTTCTCTTGAAGGATACTTAATTTTGTACCATCTTCTTCGTTCTCCATTTCCCAAGAAGAAAGCAATGCATATGTAGATGGAGATCTGATTTCTCTTTAGGTCAAAATAAATAAATCCTGGTAGTAACTATCATACTAAAACTGTTTTGTGGTGCCATTACGCCTTCTATTACAAGATCTCAAAGCACTTAGGAAATGCTAGATAACTAAGCCTCACAACATCTGTCTGCAGAGAGGCATATTTTAAACCAAATGCAAGCCCAGCATGCAAGACACTGAAATTGGCTGGACATACTGTCATTAATCATAGAATCATAGAATGGTTTGGGTTGGAAGGAACCTTAAAGACCATCTAGTTCCAACCCCCCCTGCCATGGGCAGGGACACC
>NW_010249313.1:750-21715 GCF_000690775.1 Eurypyga helias | reverse complement strand
TGCAATAAGGTCTCCCCGGAGCCTTCTCTTCTCCAGGCTGAACAAGCCCAGTTCTCTCAGCCTGTCCCCATAGCAGAGGTGCTCCAGCCCTCTGAGCATCTTCGTGGCCTCCTCTGGACTCGCTCCAACTGGTCTATATCCTTCTGATGTTGTGGGTTCCACAGCTGGATTCAGCACTCCAGGTGGGGTCTCACAGGAGCAGAGTAGAGGGGGAGAATCCCCTCCCTTGACCTGCTGGCCACACTTCTCCTGATGCAGCCCAGGATTAAAATCCTTAAGGAATGATCTTTAATTGTATAATCTGTATGTTAAAACATTATTAATCTCAGGTAGCCCAGGAGGTGATGTGTGGGACAGAGGCTGCCCCTAGATGACTCCTGTTCAACCTTTGGGGTTTTTTGCAGGGTGGGGTGGGGCTGGAGTTGAGACTGGCTGTTCAAGCAGCACTATCCCGATAATCAAACATCACCTCCAGGTTGCCCCGTCTGTCTCACCCAGTGACCCACATGCTGCTACTGCTATCCGCAGAGAGATGGGAAATGTGAGTGAAGGCATGTGCTACCCCTTGGTTGAGCAGGAGCAGCCTGACCCCACACTGCCTTTTCTGTTGACCCCACCTTCTGTCCTGCTGTCTTGGCCTCAGCCCTTCCCTGTGTTGCAACAGACACGGTCCTCAACCCCTGCCTACCCTGCTGCTGTAGAGCAGGATATGGAGAGAGAGGGGGTGCTCGTTTGCATGGTGGGTGTAGGAAGGTGCATTTGATGGTGTAGGGTGAGCTGAGTCCAGGCTGCAAAGGGGGAAGAAAGGAAGAGATGTAGCTGTTTAAATGGTCGAAAGTAGGCTGCTGCCATGGGGGCAGAGTGAGTGGTTGGTGCAGCAAGAACAGTTGACCTTCAGGAGAAGGAGCCCCAGACTGGAGATCTGGCCCCAGTGTATGCTGAGTTCGGGGTATCCTCAAAGTCTGCAGCAGCCTTTGGGATTATTGACATACTTCTGGATAGAAGGAGGTGTACCTGCACTGTGTAGCACATGAACCATAAATGAGCTTCTGGGAAATGTTGAACCTGCTGGGTATATACTGTGAAGTTAATCCCTGTGTGAGCAGTAGATGTTTATCTAGAAGAACCAGGCATTCAGCAGCCTGGACAAGTACCACAAATGCCTCCCATGCTGCCTGGAGCCAGTTTCTAGCTGGGAAGAGGGAAAAATGAATGTACGGGAGCTCTAACCTCCACGATGAACATGTAGGTTAGCATGGGGGCTTCCACCCACATGACCTACTTGTGGAACAGCTTCTTTTCTGAAATAAACAGCGCGATGCCGTCCATGCCTGTTTGAGTAGGATGTGTATTTCTGTTGGCTGGAAGAAAGGAAGGTACAGTTGTCAAGCCCAGATGGAGGCTTTGAAATATGCATGATAGTGGCAGCTGTGTGTGGGAAGAATGACTTGAAGTGTGTTGAGGAGGAGGAGGCTTGTTTACTGTGCTACTGTCTTCATGTAGCTGCGGAGTTGAATGGGGAGAGAAATGAGGAATGCGTTTCGTGCCCGTGGACTGTTCCTTCACCGTGCTGGACAATTTTTTCTCCAATATTTGTTTGAGAACTTGCAAAGGATCAGTGAGTTGCAGTGAAGGAGATTGCAAAGAACTGTCGTCATTATTTTGCCAGCCTTGGATCCTCGTGTATCAAGGCCCTGTATTCCTGTGCTGGGCCCTTCTGCCTCGAAACCTGGGCTGAGGTGGCTGTGTGCACTCTGGAGAGGAGCACATTCTGGCAGCCTTCGCTGTCCTGATCTAGCATATTCCAGTGGCGTATTTGGTAGTCTGTGGTTACGTAAATGCTTAGGACCATGTACCATTGGCATTTGTGTGTCAGGGCCCTGCTAAATTGCTGCTGGCCAGCAGCGGGGCTCGAGGGCTGGCCTGCAGGCATGACTTGGTCAAGGGGCTGCTGTGTGCTGCTCACCCTCTTCCTCCCTGGGGAGCCAGCGTAGTCATGGGCAGATCGGTGAGGCCTCACAGCCAAGCGCTGCCTGTGGTCAGCCTGCTGCTTGGTTCCTGTGCGTCTGCTTTCGCGCAGGAGGGTAGGATCAGGCTGCGTGCCTTCCTCTCCCTGCTTGTAAACGCAGCCCATGGTTGCCGAGCTGAGGCAGCCCATGAGGAGGTCCAGCTTTTGTATCTGCAGAGTGTATCACCCTCTCTCAGGGAAAAAAGCGATGCCAACCCTAGCCCAAAGGCTTTGAGGAATGTAAGAGGGAGTTAATGTGTGTGTACTTGTGATTATATATAAAAGAATGGAGACACAGAGGATAAACCAAAAAATACTGTGCTGGTGTGGGGAAGTGGAATGTTTCTGAAGTTAATTTACAAACTCTTTTGGGGTTTATATTCTTCTAGATTCATGTTCTATGTTTATGTATTTCAGTCATCTCATTAATTAACACTTTTCTGTGGGGAGAATAAGGGTTTATGGCTTACTCTTTTTCTCACAAGAATGTTTTTCCAAGCACGTTTTATAATGAATACGTTTTTCACATTCCCATCCCAGAGCATGAAATTGACCTTTTCTGAATAATTTCCTCGTATCTCTTTCAGCTCTGTGGCCTAAAAAGGTCTTTGACTTAATTAAACTGGTCTAAAAAGAAAGTCTGAAGATATAAAGCCATCTATTAGAAGAATATCAAAAAGGCATGAGTGAACCCAAACTTCTTGAGTCAGAGAGTCAGTTTTGGTGTCTGGCGTTTTACTCTGCACTACTGCTTGGTTCATCCTGCACTGGGCCCAGTGCTGGAAGACTACTTTTGCTCTTTACACGCAGATAAGGTTGTGGATCTGCATCTGCTGAACACCAGTTAAATGTAGTAGATAACTTCCAGATACACCTAATTTTGAGAGTAGCTGCCATTTTAATCTGTAATCATATGACAATGACTTCTAAATTTTTATCATTTGAAAATCTATATCCTGAGTGATTTATCTGATTTGAGCTTTAAGCTAACAGCAATCCTACCTACTTCCATTATAAACATCCTACCTTCCCTCTTCATTTTCTGGTGGTTCTGTGAACAAACCATACTTCAGACCTTTTCCATCCACCAAATGCAACCAAGTACTTTATAAAGAACTTCAGCAACAAAAGGAAGCAATATTGATACTCATGCTTAGTCTGACTTTTCCACAGCTTTATTTTTATCTTACGTCAGCTGTGACACGGAACAACAATGTAAAGAGCTGAAGTTAGTGGTCATCAGGTGTTTCATATGGCCAGTTCTCAGGAAATAGAAGACATCTCTAAAAGCCAGTTTTCCTGAAGTCATAAAAAGAACTGAATTGATCAAAGTGTAGAACCATCAAAAAGGGAAATTTACAAGTGTTTGTTTCTGTGTTGGACAAACACAACATCTTTACAACGCTTCAAACAGAACTTGTTGCTGCAAATGGAGTGTGAAAAAATTATCTGCTTAATTAGTAGTAAACAATCATGGCAGCAGAAGAATTTTAGGTGTTTATATTCTTGATTAATCCCAGTCCAAATTTGCTTCTGACAATTTTACTTTGAAAACTATGCTAGTTTTATTGTTGTTCTACCCTTCCAAACGAGGATTTATCTTTGTTGGTGTTTGAACTTGTGTGCATTCGTCATTCAGGTTTAAGGCCTCTAGCATGCACTCATTTGCATCTTAGTAATATGAATGCACATCATTATCATTTAATATTGCTAGCATCTTATCTTCACTTTGTATGTAGCTGTAGATGAGATTGAAGGCTGAAGGTGTAGCAAATTAGATCAAGGTTGGATGAAGACTTTCTTCCATGAAGCCGATGCCAATTAGAAATACATTTAATCTGTTAAATAGACAAACTGAAGCACGGAGAACACTCTCCAATTTCTAGTGCAACTTCTCCGTTTGTTGCCCGGGTCCATGATGGGGTTTTTTTATGATAGACTTATCATATGGGCATAGCTTTATCAGCAAGAGGAAGATGCAAATGGTGTTTACTTAGAAGTGTGCACATCTATATTTAAGTATGACCTTTCAAAGATGTCTATAAGGGAGGGAGGTATTCAGATCTGGAAGAATTTCTGCCAACTGTCTTCTATCAAGAGCAAAAGGATTATTTAGTGAGTCTCACTCTGGCAGGAGTTTTGACTGTCTTCTTGTTCCAGCTCACTCACCTCCCTGTTGGGGGATCAAACTGCAGTCTCCTGCATGACAGGTGGGGATACAAAACCAGCACCGTACCTTGTGCTGTGAATTCTAGGAAGTTTCTTTTGAAGTCCTAGCCCTTAATGTTAAAAGGTTGTATAGACTTTGCTGTAATACTTACTAGCTGTAATTTTTCTTCACGGTTTCTTCAATAAAACCAGTAACACAATACTGTTTAACTGCACTAGAGAGTCTCTCTCGTATTAATATGTAGGATACGAAGCTACCATCCACATATTTTATCAAACCAAGGAAAAATTTAAAAAACCCCAAACACAACAGCTACCTAATTGCACCTGACAGTCGTGTAAGACTCGGTTATGGACCTTCAGAATGACATATCTGGAAGGGCTTCTTACAGGTTTTGCATATTCGTTTCATGACACGTATGATCAGAAAAAGTGAGATTTTTCAAGAACGCTGCTTGCTGCGGTTAAAGTTAGGCAACCGCCAGCATCACTGGAGTAGAAAGCTCAAAGAACATTGCATACTTGTTGAGATCCCACCCGGAATGTACTGCAGGATCAAACAAAGGAAAAATAATAGGAAATAAAAACGGTTGAATCTTGTTCATGAAGTGGAGTATGTGTAGGATATGTAGGGCAAGATTTACTGTAAGGGGAGAAGTAGCAACAGTCCCTTCTACCACAGTCTGCTTGTTCTTGTTCTCTCTTCCAGCTGAATGTATCTCTGCAGACCACAATAGATGTGATTAAGGTACCATAATCAGGCATTAAGATTCAGGGTTCTTTCTCTGAGTTTAAGGAGCAGTGGTGAGGAATGTTAGTCTCCTTGAGGCTACCCGGGTTTTGGAGTGTTCATGTCTGAGGCATTCAACTGGAAGACTTCAACATGCCAAGACAACTGAAGCTTTGGTTTTGCCATCAACAGGAAATACAACTGTGTGACTACAACAATATCTTGCCTCTTACATTCTAGTTGACAGAAGACTCCATAAAGTGAAAATAGAACATTGTCATCCTAGTTTGTTAGTGTCTTGTCTACATTGCACACAGACGCCAGCAACAACCTATGGAAGTTCAAGTCCTTATAGCACTCCCCCAGTTGATAAGCCCTTTAATAATATACCATTAGCCCTTGGAAAGATTACCTGCAAAATTTTAATAAGCCTTTTCAAGAAAATACATTAGTACTGCATTTCACAGGCAACTTGCCTTCCAGATACTTAAGCGACAATTTTTGTCAACACTGTGCATCTTGGCTGAAGACACACCAATGCATGCAGCATGGGGAATAAGCAGGAAGAACTAGAGATCTGTGTGTGGTCACAGGACCGTGATCTCACTGCAATTACAGAGACATGGTGGGATAGCTCGCGTGACTGGAGTGCTGTCATGGATGGGTATGTACTTTTTAGGAAAGACAGGCCAGTGGGGTGAGGTGGTGGAATTGCTCATTATGTGAGAGAGCAACTGGAGTGTATTGAGGAGAGGTTCCTGAGGACTGGAGGAAAGATAATGTCATGCCAGTCTTCAAAAAGGGCAAGAAGGAAGACCTGGGAAACAGACCAGTCAGCCTCACTTCCAGTCCTGGAAAGGTGATGGAACGGCTCATTCTGAATGTCATCTCTAAGCATGTAGAGAAGGAGAAGGTTATCAGGAGCGGTCAGCACAGATTCACCAAGGGGAAATGGTGCTTGACTCATCTGATAGCCTTCTGTGATGTGATGGTATGACTAGCTGAGTGGATGAGGGGAGAGCAGTGGATGTTATCTATTTCAGCTTCAGCAAGACTTTGACACTGTCTCCCATAACATCCTCATAGCTAAGCTTAGGAAGTGTGGATTAGATGAATGGAGAGCGAGGTGGATTGAGAACTGGCTGAATGGCAGAGCTCGGAGGGCTGTGATCAGGGGTGTGGAGTCTAGTTGAAGGGCTGTGACTAGCGGTGCTCCCCAGGGGTCAGTACCAGGCCCAGTCTTGTTCAACATACTCGTCAGCGACCTGGATGCGGGGACAGAGTGTACCCTTAGCGAGTTTGCTGGCAACACAGAACTGGGAGGAGTGGCTGATACACCAGAATGCTGTGCCATCATACAGCAAGACCTGGACAGGCTGGAGAGTTGGGCAGAGAGGAACCTAATGTAGCTCAACAAGAGTCCTGCACCTGGGGAGGAATAGCCCCACGCACCAATACAGGCTGGGGACTGACCTGCTGGAAAGCAGCTCTGCAGAGAGGGACCTGGGAGTCCTGGAGGACAATCCGTTGGCCATGAACCAGCAGTGTGCCCTATGACCAAAAAGGCAAATGGTATCCTGGGAGGCATTAAAAAGGGTATGGCCTGGGGTTCGAGGCAGGTCACGCTCCCCCTCTACTCTGCCCTAGTGAGGCCACATCTGGAGTCCTGTGTTCAGTTCTGGGCTCCCCAGTTCAAGAAGGATGGGGAATAACTGGAGAGAGTCCAGCAGAGAACTACAAAGACAGACAGAGGAATGGTGCACCTCTCGTATGAGGAAGGGCTGAGACACCTGGGTCTGTTTGGCCTGGAGAGAGAAGACTGAGAGGGGATCTCATCAGTACCTATAAATATCTAAAGGTGAGTGTCAAGAGGGTGGGGCTAGACTCCTTTCAGTAGTGTCCAGCAACAGGACGAGGGGCAACAGGCACAAACTGGAGCACAGGAAGTTCTACCTGTACTTGAAGAAAAACTTCTTTACTGTGAGGGTGCCAGAGCACTGGAACAGGCTGCGCAGAGAGGTTACGGCGTCTCCTTCTCTGGAGATACTCAGAGCCCGCCTGGATGCATTCCTGTCCAGCCTGCTTTAGGTGAACCTGCCTTGGCAGGGGCATTGGACTGGATGATCTCTGAAGGGCCCTTCCAACATCTAGCATTCTGTGATTCTGTGAAAAGCTGAATTGGTGTTAGTTTGCTGCTGACACCAAGACTTGGAAAGATCCAAGAAAAAATGCCATGATGAGAACCTCACCAAAGAATGCATAGCATCACTTTAATGTGAACCGAAAGTTGGACACAAGACATGAGTAAGAATTCTTTATATGACTGGGAGACAATGGACTGTAAAATTACATGTAAAAGGCAAAACTATTGGTTTCAATGATTTGTGGTTTCTTGAAGATAGAAACAGATTTCGAACAATCACCAGAGAGGTAAAAGGTCAATCTGTGATTACATTTGAAAAATCAAACAGCAGCTTTAAAAGACAGTACTGGTATGTAAACGTGTATGGAAGAACTTCCTGACCTGTGGAGACAGCAGATAGCAATGAAATAACCAGGTACTTGTCTTGGCTCTGAGTATCAGTAACAGATACATGCCTAAACATGCCCAAATAGCCTGTCTTTATTCTAGTGGGTGAATCAAGCCTACCTAGTCTTCATAGATGTTGCAATCACAGAATGATCTGCAGTTTTAGATGGATGACACAATTTGGATAGGGATTTTTTTTGTTGTATATATAAAATAGCAATCAGATGCTACCAAGTATGTGTTAGTGGTAGTCTATCATACAAATTTAAGCTCAAAACTTCAGTTGGTCTGTGTCCCCTGACTCCATTTCCCCCCCCCCCAGTCGAGTAACGTGTTTGAAGTCTGACCAGCAGGGAGGCACTTGTACAAGTCCAAGTTCTGTTGTTGCAGTGTCTGTGCACCAGTATCCTCCAGTGAACCTTAAACCTGTAACGACTATAGGCAAAGTTCTTCAGTAAATTGAGGAAACACTTCAGAAGTGTTTACAATTTCATGATCAGCTGGAGTCATTCTAGAGATATCTAGAATATCCGGTTTGCAAATAAGGAAGAGATTTCACAGTCCTTGACAAGACTAAACACTTTCCCTTATGCGAAGCCCCAGACTTGATATAATCATAGGATCACTCAGACCGGAAGGTAACCCAGAAGGTCATCTAGTGCAACCCCTTGCTCAGATCATGTTCAACACTGACTCAGGTTTCCTAGGACTTCGTTCACCTCAGTCCTGACTGGTTGAAAACCTCCACTCTTTGGCATGTTAATAGTCTTATACATCCATCTCTTTCCGTTGTATTGTAGAACTGCTCAATCACGTTGTCTGCTAAGGATCTCACCGGTCATAATCCTGTTTTCTGGATGTACGATAATGTAACACACTCATAATCCATCAAAAATATCCTGATACAGCATATTTTTGGATTCTTTTATCAGCATGGATTACACATCCAGATTTTTTGGTAGTTCTTGTTGTTACATCTAATTGGAGCATGTGTTACCCAATTTAAGAGGAGCCACAACACAGAGCCACTGAAAGGAATGGTTCAGCACCAGAGCTAGAGTTTGCTTCAGTATTAGTTGGTTTTTGACAACAGAAGTCTTCCCTGCAGATGCAGAGAAAGTATTTCTTCCTGTTATTCATTAGTTTAGTTCAATAACTATTTCATTCACACAGAATTAAGTCAGTTCATTTAAAAACCAACTGGGATTTAAAAAGTAGGAAAGCTGGTTTTCCTTCTCCTCACCTTCGAATAACAATGAGGTGTGTGAGGATAATATCTGCTACCTCTAAAATCTTGTAGGGCATGGTGAACAGAAACAATAAATCTGGAATTATTTACTGTATAAAACCTCTAATTTGCTCAGTATGTCAGATTTAAATGCACAGTGTGTTGTTCTAAGCTTTTCTTTACATGTGCAACACATTTAAAGTGAGTTTATTTATTTAGATAAAACAGTTGAGAATTCTGCTTGGAGAACTTTCAGCGTATTCCAGCTTGTCACGAGTCATTATAATTATCTATCAGAAATAAAATACATGCACCATTTTATTCACCATTTTCTAGTATAATAAAAAATAAGGAGTATAGCAAAACCCCATGCTTTTATTTCTTTAAGGGAAGTGTTTGCCATTCTGTTACTTGGTTTTGGCCCTTACAAGTCTGGTTACATTCCAGAGTACTAGAGGGTCCTTTCTGCTGCCTGTGGTTGACTAGGCGGTTGCATCCAGTGTGACGTTTTTGGGATGCTCACGTAGCAGCAATGCCTTAGGCGTTGTTTCTCTGCAGTTTTCTTCAGCAGGGGCTTCATCCAAAAATGGGAAGTCGTGCAGAATGTAGCAGTCTACTTACTAAGTATATCTTGCCACAAAGAAATTACTTTTGTTTTTGTTTTGTCCAGCTGCAGTAGCATTTCCTGTATTTTATTTTTTTCCAGGCTGTATTTAAAGTGCTGGTTTGAGTTACAAGCATTAAATTGCTGTGGATGTGCCTGCGTTGCTCTTGGTTGCTCCTCCTGTGCTATTATGCAACAGAGAGGTTAGCAGATGTACTATTCCCGCCTTAGGAAATGGCCACTGATAGGGAACGTCTCGGTTGTGAATCTTACTCCTCTCTTTGATCGGAATAAATATGTTGAGCTGTAAGGAAAATGTCTTTTATTAGTGGTTCAAAAAAGATTACCATTAAGAAGAATAAAGAAATTGAGAACAGGGAAGCACACTGTATTGTTTATTAGGACTGAGCTGGATTTTATTAAATATAGCCAGAAATGTGATTTTCTGTTGGTTTTGAAAAAAACCTGTAGCTTGATAGAAATATTAGAGTATACAATCAATTTACACTGCCACGTCATGCACAGTAACACCATTAAATAGGCTGGCTTATGACAGTTCCATGTAAAACCCCCTTTCTGTGTGACATTTAGAATCATATAAATAAGAGATGGATAAGAAACAGTAGATCATCTCTTTGATTCTTTATCACATTCAAGTTTCTCTAAAAGATGGTAAAGGTCTGATAATACCAAGGCGAAAGTCCCCATCTGAAGCTGGCTGTCTTTGCATCTATTAGCAAAAGAAATGCAAATTGTGTAAGAGCTATAAAGTGAAGGCAAAGCTAGAAGGAAGTATGTGAGATCCTTTCGGATTCCTGTCTGATATCCTGTGTAGTTGTTAGAGAGGTGGAGTCTCTCTAATACTCTCTCTGTCTTCAGTCTCAAAACCTGAGAAGTAAGAACAGCAGAAAACAGGGGTTGGAAAATGTCTGCAGAGGGAAAATTGTGATGCTGCAGTAATACTGTGAGACGCAGATTGATTAATTTTTCTAAGCAGAAGACATGGTATGGAAATCATGATACGATGGTTTACCTTTTAGCATATAAGATGGTAAATGCTTGGTTAAAATATGTGACCTTCAATTCTGCTGTAGGTTTTTTGCGTTTGCTTTTCAAATTGACTGTGTATTGATGTGCTGACCTTATCTTGGCATTGATACAAATGTTGTAGCTATAGACATGGAATTCCTGAAGTTTATAGTTTTATATTAATGATAATACTACCGTATTGTGATACTGTATCATATTTTGCTTTTAAATGAAATACATGCTTTGGCTTCAGCCATAGCTGGATAAATGCTACCTCTTTAAAATAAATCCCTTCCTAGGGCAACAGAATGTGCTTAAACTTTATTCAGTGCATGTGTGCAGGTTAGTGATTGGATGTCAAGCATTTTAGAAAGCAAAACAGTATTTAATTTGTATTTTCCTCTAAAGGATTAGCTAATACAATTTCATATAAAGGTAAACTGTGGTATTTTTACTTGGAGTCAGTGTGCATTTTCCAGTTTATTGTTTTGTTTCATTGTTCTCCCCAAAAGAGGATGTTTTCCTACCCATACTGGGTGTATGTTTTATTACAGGTTTTTTTATCTGTTTATTAACTGATATTAAGCCACTTAAATGTCATTCGTTTTCTAACTTGGATATTTTGGAAGCAGATATAAGCAGTGCCTTCACTGAGTCAAATAAAATTTCACGGTCCTCATAAAAAGAGTTACTTTGTTGTAACTGCTACTACACTAAGCACTCAGTTCTTTGAAATGTAATACTGATTGCGATCGCACTGTGGATGCATGTGTGCTCCCTACGTACATAAGGAAAACAATTTATCAGAGAACTAGTTCCAGTAGAGTAAGATAACATCCTTACTTTTCTGAGTAATGTGGATACCATAAGATCACTGCTGAGCAGTGTCTCATTAGAATGAAAGTCATCAACTACGTTTTCCAGTAAAGTATGACTCTTCCTAAATTGGTATCGGATCTAGTAAATAAGTGCAGTTAACCAATAGAAGAATTAACAAATATAATTTGTATGATCCATATAGTCATTTCACAGTCGTCTGTTTTGTTGAAGTAGATGGAAGACGTTGCTTGAGCTATGGTGGAATGGACCTTTGCAGTCAGAAGGCTAGGCACCCAGCCAGTTTGTAATTCAGCGAGACACAATACATTATCTGTTTTGACAGTCTTCATGGTTAAATAGTCTGGCTCTTGTAATACCTAACTGTGTTTATAAATAGAAATGAAGAAGTCAAATGGTCCAGTCTTGACAGCGGAATAATACAGAATTTTGGATATGCCTCTTCCTTTCAGTGGAGTGGGAAGATCAAGGTAAATTGACTGAGTCAAGTGGAAATTGAAGACACCTCTTGAGGTTTCAGTAATACGTGAAGAAATGTGATAAATCTGAGCTCTACAATGAGACCTGTAAAACATACTGGTTTTCTGAGCAAGAAAACTGGTTGTTTTAAAAGCAAAATGGTGGACTGAGGCTTCACAAAGAGCTGTACTAGAAGACTGTCTGTCCAGTTTGCATGTTGTGTGGAGAAGGAGGATGGGGACAGAAAGTAGTCCTGGTTTCTGGTTCCTATGTCTTGCTCTGGGTAAAGTATTTTAACAAATAGGTTTTCCCTGTGAAATCTAAGTAAAGGGCTGGAACCTAAGAATAAGCCTCCAGTGACATCTGTGGGCTCTGTCCTACATTAGCACAACTTGACGGCAAGAGTGAACATTCTACCTTTGGCATTGTCAGTAATATATGTCTTTTTGAAGACAGCAATTCCTCTTTAAACTTGTTTGGGGTTGAAATGGGTGTAGAAGATGTATCCTTCAGCAAGTAGTGCGCTTACTTTGATGTCACGTGGAAGGTAATACCAAGAATTTGTCTTTTCCTTCCACCATGTGTTACAGTAAGCAGTCCAGAGAGATAAGGGCTGGCTCCTTAAAGGCCTCTTTGGGCTTCAAGCTGTGAACACCACTCTCACACAATTAACTGACTGAAGTGATTTCAGTGCTGCATGTATGTGCTTTCCAGGAGAGGGGTGGGGTTCCAGGCATACTCCTTTCCGTATGATATCCAGTTATTTTTTCCTTAAACATGGCCTGCTCCTTGGAAATTGTGTGTTGTGTGAGAGCTGTGATTTCCGCTTTGGGAGCCAGGTGTCTAAAAATCCTAGTGTCACACGTGAACCTCCTAGTGGATACAGGCCTAATGCAAAGCTAGCTTTTTCCTGAAGATACAGGGAACAGCCCAGTGTTATGTTCCTCAGGCAGCATCCAGGTTGGACTCATCTCAGCTCTGCATCAAATATTCATGACAGTGGGGTGGAGGGGTCCAGATCCCCTGCTCAGGCTGCATCATGTGAAATTTGTAACCTGTCTCTGAGCCAGGATTCCTGGCTGGTCCAAAGCTAGAGATTGAACGCGACCTGGTCTTGCTGTTAGTCAGAACTGAATGTCTCAGGACAGACACACCAACAGGAATAGTCAGCAGCTCTGCTCTAGGGCTTTGGTGTGAAGTTTCATGTTGCATGGTTACAGATGGTCTGGAGAGGAGAGATCCTTGTTCCATTGCAGTGGTGTCAGTGCCGAGTGCTGCAGTGGACTACAGCCAAATTATAAATAAATGGTCATGGCCCAGAAACCACCAACATGTATCAATGTTACCTGTGTAACCAGCATTTTTGTGTTGTGAGGAACAGGGCAGAATACTGGAATGTACTTATTTACTAAGTATTCTGGGAAAAGAGTATGTATTCTGTGCATCAGAATTAGAGGTACCTTACTTAAAATCTGACAGTACCATCAGATACATTTCCATGGGCCAGCGCCCTTACACTATGGGGTAATGTTTTAAATCTGAGGGCAATTTCATTTTGGCCAGCTTATGTCATGGCAGGCTCTTGTTTTCCTGGAGATGGTTCTGGTCCGTGTTGCACACACCCTGACCGGTTCAAGTGTTAGCAAAAGACACTTGATTTATGTGGATGTTCTAGAGCAACACTCTAGTGTTGCTGTGGTCACTCTTGTGATGGTGTGGCCAGTTTCTGTCTGGGTGGTGAAAGGAGTTTCCATTGCAAGTGCCCTATAACAACATTTTCAGCTGGTTTGGGTCTGATTCCCTAAACTGTTGTTTGGTAAATTCTTACCATCCAGCTGGCCTGCGGTCCCACATCAGCACTCCAGTGCATGCGTGGTATGTTTCTAGTTAAAATCATCTCAGCTATGTGTGAAAATTGCCCTTTCCTTTGATAAACCTATCTAAATAGACAAATAGGGTCTATTGGTTCACCATTTACTTTGTGTGTGCCAAGCAGGACCGGCCTGGGTTGTTCCCAGGGCGGCTGGGAACACCCTGGCTCCCCAGACCCCCTCACACAGTTGATTATCTTGTCAACAGGGACTGGGACTGCCTGGGGAGTTCTTCTGTCGTTCCTCGACCTCTGGTGGAGTCGGGACTGCTTGGGGTGGGTTCCTGTAGCTATCAGTCAATTATCTCGACAGAAACTAGCTGGGGAGTTCCCGGGACTGCCCAGGGAGTTCCTAGAGTGACTCAGCACCCCGAGCACTTATAGGGGCACAGCCCTTGTCCCCAGCTGCATTGCAATTACAGCTGCAGTGTTAATTCGGAATGAAGGTGCATGCACCTACCTGTTGCATGGAGGCAGTAGTGTTGGAGTACCAAGAGGTTTAGCAGAGTACGGTTGTACTTGGGCATTTCCTGATGTGACCTGCCCAGCTGACAGTCAGCTATGTCCCTTGGGAGGCATGCATGCTGGTTTTAGAGTCATAGAATCACAGAACGGTTTGGTTTGGAAGGGACCTTTAAGACCATCTAGCTCCAACCCCCCTGCCATGGGCCGGGACACCTTCCACTAGACCAGTTTGCTCAAAGCCTTTCTTTTCTGCTGGGCTGCCACATCTATGAGCTGCTGCTTGCAAAGGGCTTTTCCTGCCATGGAGAATCCAAAGCACTGTGCTCGCTGTCAGTAGTACTGGTCAACTCTAGGAAAGTTCTCTTCTCTGGAGTGCTCTGCTGCTTTCTTAACCGCTACAAGAGGTGTTGTTTGAGCCTCCAGTCGCTTGAGAAGAAAGGACAGCTTATATTGAACTTGTGGTGTTTACTGATTAATAAAAAATGTCTACTCTTGGTCAGTGTGCAATGGCCTGATGGAGAGCATCTACATCTGATGGGTTTGGAAGCTGGTGTGATGCCAGGTAGTTGTCATAAAGTGTCTTCCCATAATATGTAGGGGGATGTAAATTTAAACTTCTTTCCAGTTAATCTCTTTCTTCCTTTTGCAAGTGAAGTGAAAAGTATTGAACAAACCAGAAATACATTAAACAGCAGTGTCTGAAAGATAAGTTTGGAAATTCAAGAGGCAGTTAAATGTTGGTTAAAGTGAGAAAAGAGAGAGAGGTTTGAGCTGTGTCTGCCTTCGTGAGCACATGGGGCAAGACAAGGCTCCACGCCGTTTCTTTTCCAGGACACTTCCTCCAGAGAGTCTCCAGGTAGTAGATGGGACGGTTGTGCTTCTTCCACCCAGTGCCCTGTCCTGTGGGGATGGTGGGAAGCCAAGTGTGTAGCACACTGAAATTCCAGTTCATCAAACTTATTCATACAGAGCAGAACAAGGGATGGAAAAATTAAAGAGATTTATGTATTGCTAGTGTTGCTGAAGATCAATATTTGACGGTATGAGCTCAGGTGTAACAGCAGTGAAGGTGGGAATGGTGTGATGGACAAGCTCTCCAAAGCTATTACACTTGAGACCTTGGTGACGCTGGTGGGTGGGCATAAATAGATCGGCTAGCCAGGATTACAGGATCTAACCGTTAGAAAACTTTGAAAGACACAGTAAAGCAAACAAGGTCTTCTAAAACCGTCGCGTGGAAAGCAGTCTGATCTATCGCCTGGAGAGCTGCCCAGGGATCAGGGCACCTGAGTTCGTCCCCTGGGTTCCTGCTGCCGCGCTGCCTAGCCTTGGCCAGCTGACCTCTCCCTGCCTCGCTTTCGCCAGCGGACAATCAGGGAGCAAATCCTCGATTGCCACTGAGATTTATTTATGAGAAACACAATGAAAGCAGGGAAGTGTTAGCGTCTGGGATTGAAATGCCACACACATAGTGAATGCTCACACCACCCCACCCCCCTGGTATTATTTAATTTAAATGTAGTTAACTTATATCAGGGTTTTTCCCATGTTTTCTTTAGAGATGTCAGACAATGAAAGCTTTTTTTTTTCCTCCTGAAATACAACTTTTTATAACCCACAGTGCCTTGCTTGAAATGTTGTGTAAAGAACAGTCTTGTTTATGAGTACAGTGCAACATGTTAGATCACCTTTCATTGAACCACGTGCTTTATAATTAATGTACCAAATTACGTCCTCTTGTTTTTTTCAAGTGGAGGTTGAATAGCAGCCTCCTTTGCTGTGGTCTAATTACAGAACATCTATGTTTTAGTAATAACTTTATTTATGAATATACTTTACCTGCCCCTCATAAATCATCCTTCAGCTGCTGCAGCAGTGAGCTGAGGAGGAAAAGTTGCTTTAAGCAACAGCTGAAGATGATCCTGGTCGGAGACTGGAGCCATTTTTCACAGTGTGGGTTTGCCACTGACTTGGTTTGTGTGTTACTGGTAGGTTGTGTGGATGAAGAGGTGGCATAAAGCTCTGAATGTTTCCTTCCCTGGAGAGAGGGAGAATTGCCCAACGGAGACAATATCACTTGGTAGCCTACCTGCTTGGGCTGGTGAGAGGAGTCATTCATGACTGCTTTCACAGCGCTCAGGAAACAGGCCGCTTAAAGCCTTTTATTTCCTACAGCCGTGGTAGGGCAGCACTGAGGCTGCCGTCTCAGAAGATCACAGTGCCTTTCTCATTTCCTTTTCCAGCTCTGTTCCTGTGTTGCGGAGGTACATCAATCATGGCCATTACTAAATTCAGCACTTTAGGAGGCAGCTCTTAATTAAAATGAGAGGAAATAAAAAGCAAACCCGGTCACTCTAACACTGAAAAACTTCCATGTAGTTTTGTTTACAAATTTGATCTGTCAAAATTGCTTCCCTCTAGTGGTTTTCAAACCATATTTATAAACATAAAAAGTTGGCGTAAAGCAGAATTTTCTGCAGTAAGTTATAAGAAAGCCATTTCTTTGAGAAAGTTCTGTACTTAATCAAATGTAATTTCTTTTTGGGGTAATTAACTTACAAAGTGCTAGGGACTTTCCAGTCATTGGAAACCCTATCCTAAAGCTCAGTTTAGCACAGACAGCTGCAGAACAAGTCTTAGCTTCTTAGCTAGCTATCCCAAACATTGTCTAAAGAGCTGCCATTCCTGCCTGGTTGAGTGCAAGGCTGCTGCTTCAGAGAGCGTACCAATCATGCTGAAATGTGTAAAATTAGCATTTAAGCCAAAATAATGACATAACCCTCTGTGCAGTGTATAATCCTAATAAGATTAAGTGTTAGCAAAGAAAAACATAAAAGTTATAACCTAATAAAATCATAATCTATTCTGAATAAACTGTATTATACATTTGCTGAATGGATTATTTAAGTTTAATTAAATTACACTGTCTTATAAGCAGGATACAATAAGTAGTAATGGCAGCTTTTCGATATACAATGCAAGAGAGTAAGGAAGAAGATGGCAATTATTAGAAAATGAGCTCAGTCAAAACAATTTAAAACCAAAAATATAAAGATAAAAATAGAATAATAATTTCTTAAATACTGCAACAATGAGCTTAGTGCTTCTTTGAGTGTATTAGCTAAGATCAAAGTAGAATATCCAGGCATCTGTAATTCAAAAGTATCCAGAAAATACCTGTAGTTTTTAGAGGAAGAAGGAAGGCTCCATTGACATGGTACAGGAGGGGAATGACACAGCTAAAAAGAATGCAAAAGATTTAACAAAATGTAACATTTTCTCAGCATCTGGTCAACCTTTTCTTCTTATTGCTTTAGTATATTCTATGTTTGTCCATTCCATCTCTTCATCCGATACATGGTAGTGGATTCCATGCTGTTAGCACTTCTGAGCCAGATGGTGCACACTCTGTCATGCTGAGATCATGTTGGAAATGTCATCTATGCAACAGAGCTGAGGTGTAGTAGCACTTCAATTTCTCAATTGTTGTCCGCTACGGCAGTATTTTTGTTGGGGGTATTTTACCCATGTAAAAAGAATAACTATGCTTTTTTTGCCTTTAAAAATTAAAGCATTTCCAAATACTCCTTATAGTTTACCAAATTTCAGCTTAGCTTGCTGTAGTAAGGAATAATAGGTTTGTCCTTGTAGTAGTACTAAAAGTATTAAGAAAACTGCTCTCAAAGCAATGTTAGCACAACCATGTTACCTCTCCAAGAACTGGGCTGCATATGTTTGAAAACCATTACGAGACAGTCAAGATGCGTGTCAAGACAGAATGGTCTGAAACTCAACCTCTCCAGTTAGTGTAACTCAGTGAGGGTTTTCCCTGGGTTAAGTGGAGGCAAGATGGAGAGAGAAAGGAAGAGGTGCAGGCAGTATGGTTATATTACTTAACAGATTTTTTGTATCTCGTGCTGAAAATTGTGAATTGTAATAGATGCTGAAAGGCAGTGCTATAAAAATCACACTATAGGGGCCCACATCTGTTTTGGTTTTCTGATTTTTTACTTAATTTGCTTAGTTTGCACAAAAAGTTGCTTTTCTGTCTGTCCAGATAAAAACACATCATGGGTTCCAGTGGGCAGAATTTTAAAGTGCATCTCTCTGAAACACAAGGTCTCCTGAGCTTACACAGCTCTGTCCCCTTTCCACAGCCTCATAGTAGGTGCTTACGTGCTTGAGCAATGCAGCACTTAAAAAACTAGACCCAGCAGTCAGACAGGTTTTGTTCCCATGCATAATAATCCCACAGTAGACTTATTATTTTGTGTACTGATAACATCTTATTGATATAAATCCCCATCCTTGGTTACTTTTGGCCAATACTGGTGGGCTTCGTAGAAAAAGACTATAGGAAGTTATGTAGAAAGTAACAGATGGTATTTAAAGGAGTCCCTGAACTTATGTCATATGGTAAGGGGTTAGGCATGTTTTATGAGCTGATTCATGTCATATGACTGAATCATGAAAATGAAGTTAAATTTCCTAGTAAGGACTAGTCTTCGTGTGCGAGATGCTGGCTGCAGGAGCCTTCCCCTCACTGGAGGCTGTGAAGGGAGACATGAGTCATTGTTTTGGACGAGGGCAGTGCTAGATATTTATAAGGCTGTCCATCTATGCTCTTACTGAATATCTAATGACTCTTCTGATAGAAATAAGGGTCATGTTTCACTAGTGGAGTTTAAGTTCTAATTTGTGTGAGTAAAAGGGAAAGGAGGGATAGGAGAAATATATATTTCAAGATTCCTAAGCAACAAATAACTCCAAGTAAAATAGATGGCATTTGCACTAAGTATTCCTTCGGCTTGCTCTGTTTTCATTCCCTTGTCCCTTACTTTTCTCCTCTATGTTGTCCATTTGGTTTCTCAGGGCTACTGGCTTTTGATGGGCAGGGGCTATGTTCCTTTTCTGTGTTGAAGTGGCTGGCCTGTGACATTGTTGAAACCTGCTTCAACAAACAAAACAAACTAAAACAGCGATGGCACTGCAGGTGGTGTGGAAGAAGATGTGATGTGAGGTCTGACTGCATATCCCAACTTCATGTCAGTCAATGGATATCCTGGGGGGATGCTGCTCTTTCACCTCTGCACTTTAAAACACAAGTTATGTTCTCGATTCCTTGCACAGAAGTAATGATTCTGAGTAGTACACAGTACTTTTCCACGATGTTAGCTCTTCAACTTTAATTAATTGTAATGTATTGATTAGACATAGTTTACTGGCTTTTAGTATTTTAGTACTTAAAATGCTGTCTTGCTTTAATTTCTTTGTGTCTCTCATTTGTCTGTAGACAGATTTGCCTTCTCTTTATCTGAAGTCAGTAGCTTCTCTGATACAAAGATTTAGCGCTTGATTATGTGTTGTCCAGCTTCTGCTTGTTATTATAACTAACAAGGACACAGTGGGAGGAGGAGAAGGGACAAGCATAAAAGCAGTGTGCTTGGGAGTAACACTGGAATGGCAATGGACAAGAAGTATCAGTAGCTTCATGCAGTCAAAAGCAGCAACAGGTTTAATAAACAGCTACAGCCCATGGCTTCTTTCTGTAAACAATGCATTTTCTGTCAAAAACACCTGGTTATTCTCACCTTAGCCCAGACTTGCTCTGTATATTGCAGCTATAGATACCTGAGCTGCTGTTACAGGATGCAGGCTGTCCACACACGCCGGCAAACAGCCTGACACACTACAAGGCAAATCAAGTGTGGTCCCAAAATAGAGTCCAATCAGTCATGTTTACAGTGGGCAAATGGTAAAAATCTGCCTTAAATTACTTCAGAGTTTCTTAAAATACGGTCATCGTAATTGCTAAACATAATTCATATGATGTTCAGCAATTTGTATCTTGTGTACATCAAATAATAATGTCTAGAGGGTGGAGGAATGAAAGCTGAAGTGACACAAGGTGACAAGGAGTAGTAACAGATACTGTGAGGTTATAAATCATGTTCCTGTTTGAAAAGGAAAATCAGAGCATGTTCTGTGGATGGCAGTTTGTAAAATCTGAAGTATATGAGAAATGACAACTTCTGGCAATTTGATTTTGCAGGCTGGTACAGATTCTTGTGGAGTCTGAAGCAGGAGCATTGCTTTGATGAGTCGGGTTGTGTCAGCCTCCCAACCCTGGGCTGGTGGCCAGTCCCCAGGGAGGTTCCTGATGGCTGGGGCTGCCCCCGTGCCCCTGGCTGCCCTGCTGCCTGGGGGTGGGATGGGCCCTGGCTGACCCACCACCCCTCAGCCCCCAGGGATCAGCCAGTTGTCCCTGACACCCTGGTGTGAATTAGTCTTCCTGTAATATTTGCCGTGGTTATATTTGGTTATATTTGCAGACAATCTTAAGTCTCTCTCTTAAATGCAGCCTTACCCTTAAACGGTGGAAGCTTACCTGGTACATGGTACCTAATACATGTGTGTGTTCATACATGCACACGGATGCACTTCAGGTGCAAATGTGGCATTTTGGAATGTGCAAAAATTACCTCATTTTCCATCCTCTTTTGTTATTACTTGCTGATTTCCTGAGTGTTACTCCCATGTTTTGTTCTGGCAGTGCTGTCTGTTTGCCAGCCTACTCAGATGCCTGATTTGGGTACATGAAATAATTTGTAAGTGCTGTTAATCTCAAAAATGGTAACCTGAGGACAGTGAGTTATCCATTTTCAAAGTTATCAATAATAGTAGTGCTTGCACAGACTTTTCCAGATCTTCTACCCTGAGCTCTAAAGTAGGCTTCTGATTACGGGAGTGAGCTTGAAAGAGGATGAGTCCATGGGCAATGAAATCCTACATTCAGTGAATTTAATGTGAGTTTTCTGCCTCGTTAAGAGAAGTGCCAGAATTTCCATTGACCTCAGCTGTGCAGAGATTCTGTCTGCACAGTGGGGCCCCAGGGCACCAGGAAGAATGGAGTCTCCATGCCCTGAAGAAAGGTTTACAAGGAAAGTATTTTCCATCTGACTTTTAAGAAGTCATGTTAGGGGGAGTAAGGGGAGGTCATTAGCTGCTACCCTGCAGTGAGCAGCTTGTGCAAAAC
>NW_010249313.1:441-727 GCF_000690775.1 Eurypyga helias | reverse complement strand
ACAGAGATGCACAATTAGTTTACTTTATTCTAATCGTTCATAAGGAACATCTTTTCTGTTATATAGTTCAAACAGACCTCACTGTTTGATAGGGTTTCTGGGCTGCTTGGTTTCATTATTTGTTTATAGTTGTTTTCTCCTGCAGTAACTTAACAAGCATTTTCTCTGCTGAGGGTTTTCTATTGCTAAAATACCTGTAGAAGGCCATTTACATTACTACTCATTACATTAATCACAGCTTAGGGGTGCTGTAGTATCAACTGTAGTAGCAGTGATCCCTCTAGGC
>NW_010249313.1:0-294 GCF_000690775.1 Eurypyga helias | reverse complement strand
GCAGGAAGTCAGTATTTTTTTGCCTGTTTTACTGATTTTATTGGTTTTGCATACTGTGCCTACAAGTTTCTGCCTGTATCACTGTTACATGGTGTAACGAAGGTATGGGTGTTTTCCGTCAAATTTGTATTGCCAAACTGTTATTTCTGACATTTCCAAGGAGAAAAAAAAAAAAAGAAGGTCAACTGTTTAACATCTTGGGGATGCTTCATGTAAAAATTTGCCACCTGCCAGTTTTCAAAAGAAGGTGCTGGTTTTGAAAATGTGATCTGACACCAAGCTGTGTGGTGCAGT
>NW_010249312.1:0-62502 GCF_000690775.1 Eurypyga helias | reverse complement strand
TTCTATGATTCTATGATCTCATGGACCTGCATCCCCGTATGTGCCTCTGTACCGACCTTTCCCTGTCGAGAGCCGTCCCGCAGCCAGCCCCGGAGCGTCTCCGGTCTCATCATGTCTGTAAACGAGCTGTGCAACAAAAAGGCAGCAGTTTTTGGCTCTTGGCCTCTTTTTTTGTTGTCCACAGTTATTTAATTGGGCAAAATGCATCGACAGCCGTTACAAGACTGTCCGGCTTAGAGACAGTGGCTCCCAGGATGGGGCGCTGACAGGGGGGCACACCCACCCCACAGACACCCTGGCACCCCATGCTGCACCTGCACCCAGGGTAGTGGGGCAGTTGGTTGAATCCAGCAGCAATCCCAGCCTTTCCAGCCCGCCCGGCCCCTCGGGATGTCACGCAGCGTATCTGCCTTGCCCTTTGGCAGTTGGTACATGGTCCTGGGAGAGAAGTGGGACCGCTCCAGCAGCAGTGACACCATCCCCTCTCTGCAACGCCCACTCATAGCAGATGCCGCCGACCCCCTCCACCCTCCCATGCTGGGGAAACTGCAGTCTGGACTGAGGGGTCTTTCTGCAACCCCTGGGGCCAGATTTAGCCCACGTTCCTCGCCACAGTCCCCAGGGCTAAGTGACACAACCTCTCCACCATCACCTGGTGTAAAGTCATGAACACGCCCCCCATGCAGCCTGGGTGTCTGGCTGCTGCAAAAAAACAAGGTTAAATACTTCAAGTGTCGCTTTAAATATAGTGCCTCAGCTGTTGGGGTTCGCAGGGTATTTTCTGTTAGTTGGGAGACAGATTTATAGGAATTAATTTTCATTTTGGCAAATGAACCAGAAACCTTCCCTGAAAAGCTCTGCAAATGCTGGCATTTGAGACGTGACCCCTTTGCTGTGCGTCTCCGTTGGGAGTAGGGCCTGACCCCAGCCATTTCCAGTGAAGCCAGATGCAAAATCCGCCCCCCTCCCCAAAAAAGAAAAGAACAACACCCTAGTAAAACATCACTGTCAGAAATACATACCCTCCCGGCTCCCCCGCGGGACTCGAAGGATTCACAGGATCCAGCTAAGCATGGATGTAAATATTTGCAGTACCGAGGTCCTGCGGAAAGGCAGTTCATCACAGGAAAGGGCTGTCACACGTACCTCTGCATCCTGCTAAATCATATTTTGCCTATCAATTTTTTTTTAAATTCACATATATTAGCCTTTCATTCATGTTAAATAAAGAATGTGCTTTAAATCCTGCTCAAATTAATAGCAACACGAGCTATAAATCCAGCCCGAGGTAGTGACTTAGTGTTTTTTCTAAGTGTGCAATATAAATTCACAACTATGAAAATTAAATTTGAAGGTCTGAGAAATTCTGAAAAGCCATTTAAAACATTTCCCCAGGAGACCCTGAGGAAACAGCCCTGCACATGACGGAGAGCTGGCAGCAGGGCTGTTTTGATAACCTTCTGCGAGAGGGACTTGCTGAACATCAACGGTTGCGCTAGGCTGCGGAGAAAATAAAATTGCTGTAGCCTGCTGCTTCCTCCCCAGCTCGGGTGGAGACGCGAAGATGTGGCACCTCACAGTGGGATAGGGATGGGAATATCTCTAAGTTGCTGTAACGCAGGAAAAAACGATTTTTTAAAATAACCATCTGTTTTCAGGAGCTGAGTTTGATGTGGAAAGGTGTGGGTACCAGGTGGGTTTTGCTGCTGGCCCACAGCAACACGGCACGTCCCGCACTGCCGCTGCTGGGGGCAAAACCTCAGACACTCCTCTCTGCTGCTCTGGATGCGCACAGGAGAGGTATAACACAAGCAAAATAAGCAAAATAAAATAAGAAAGATCAGCTCCTCCAAGGCAGCTGGCACAGAGCACAGAATACACACCTGGGGATGCTGACGGCAGCTTTGCAACACCCAGTCCCCTGCATGCCAGTGGGTCCAGAGCTGTCCCTGACCTGGCAGAGGCCAAACTGGGCAGCGGGTTTCGTTTGGTCTGTGGGAGAGAGCGGCACAACCAGCTGTCCTGATAACAAACGCTTTGGAAAGAGTCTTTCTTCAGACAAATAGAAAAAGTATTGTGCCATTCCCTGAATTAACAGTTCCACACAACTCCATCCCAGTTTCTGTCAAGTGATGCCTGTTTATATATAATTGCTTTGGACAGGCTTTTAAATGAGATTAACACATAGTTTGTTCCCTTTTTTTTTAAGTAAGAAAGGTGCATTGTCTGTACTGCAATTACATTTCAATGTGGGGTAAAAAAAAAAAAAATGAAAATAAATCAAATCAGTTTAAAACAAATATGTTTAGAAGTTAAAACTGAGGGGAGAAGAAAGCAGGTTCTGATTGGAAACTTCACCATCCTGCTTTCCACAGACAATTAGAGGGAAAGATAATTACAGGGTTTGCACAATCTGACCCAAACCACAGTCCTGCTAAGCAACAGGCCCACCACCCGCATTGCTAATGCACCCGATAAATGTCAGAGCAGCTCAGTGCTTCCTGGTGGGTGAAGGGAGATCCGTTTTGGACACATGAAGTACTCTGTGCAGTCCCAGTTCCCTCTGGCATGGGCTGGAGATGTACTGCTGCAGTAACATCACCAGAAAAATTAAGTTATTGGATTATCTTGTGGGTTTTATGTATATGTATTCTTTAACGTATATATATTTAAAATAATTCAAGGATCAATTTGAAATAATTTAAAGATTTAGTAATTTAAATTATTAAAAACATTCATTTATTTAGTTTAGTTTGATATTAAAATAATTTAAAGACACATATTTGATTTACTAAAGCTAATCACTGACACTGATACTGGAAAGGCAAAAGAGGTACCGCCAGCCCACACCCCATCCATCACCAGACATCCCAGCTGCCCTGAGCACCAGCACACGCATCGCGGGGGACATGGTTTAGCCCACCAGTAAAGCGAGGCGTTTGGTGCTACACCCCACACCATATCGTCCAAGGTTTATTGCGTCGCAAGAACAACAACAGAGCGGGTGACAAACGGCCTGAGAGCCGTTTTACTGGCATGCAAGCGCCGACGGAGACGACCAGCCCTTGGCAGGCCCCGGATGGATCACCCTGTCCCGTGCCCAAGGCAGGAGCCGGGCAGAAGCAGCACCTCACGCCTTTTGGGAGGAGCTGCACTTCCACGCTTTATTCCAAAAAGGCCGAAGCTAACTTTGAAAAGCGGATCCCTGTGCTGCCAGGGCAGTGCTGGGGCAAACGGTACAGCTGGCAAAGTTTAAGGTGTGTGCTGCAGCCTGGGACCAACCAGTGCTGAAGTGCCCAGGCCCAGGGCTTTCCCGGGACCGCGGTGCCCAGCCAGGCACTGGTGCCCTGCAGAAGGCAGCTCCGTGCCGGCGGGAAGGACACCCACAGCAAACCAGGACCTTCACCCCTGTCAGAGCACGTCTGACAGAGCCGGGTCCGTAACATGCTGCCCCCTCCCCAGGTACCACGAGACCTCTTGCACCTTCTCTATGAAAAGGTGAAAGCCAACCGTATCCTGGGCTGTATCCGGAGAGGTGTGGCCAGCAGGTCGAGGGAGGTGATTCTGCCCTTCTACTCTGCTCTGGTGAGACCCCACCTGGAGTGCTGCGTCCAGCTGTGGAGCCCTCAATATCAGAAGGATATTGACCACTTGGAGCGAGTCCAGAGGAGGCCACAAAGATGATCAGAGGGCTGGAGCACCTCTCCTATGACGAAAGGCTGCGAGAACTGGGCTTGTTCAGCCTGGAGAAGAGGAGGCTCCGAGGAGACCTCATTGCAGTTTTCCAGTATCTGAAGGGGCTACAAGGAAGCTGGGAGAGGACTTTTTACAAGGGTCTGTAGTGACAGGACCAGGGGTAACGGGTTTAAATTGAAAGTGGGGAGGTTTAGGTTGGATATCAGGAAGAAGTTCTTCCCGGAGAGGGTGGTGAGGCACTGAAACAGGTTGCCCAGAGAAGCTGTGGATGCCCCATCCCTGGAAGTGTTCAAGGCCAGGCTGGATGAGGCTTTGAGCAACCTGGTCTAGTGGAAGGTGTCCCTGCCCATGGCAGGGGGTTGGAACTAGATGATCTTTAAGGTCCCTTCCAAACCAAACCATTCTGTGATTCTATCAGGCACAATGAAACAACAGGCATCCGCTGCGGTGCAGAGAGTGAGGGCCGTGCTGCCAGCAGGTCTAAGAACACCCCACCTCGCCTCCCAGGAGCGGTCTCCAAGGTGGGGGTTATCTTGTGCTCCAACTACTCCCCAGGACAAAGGAGGCCAGTGGGCAGCCAATACAGGTGAGACCCCGGGGCACAGTAGGAACAAGCACAGCAGACGCAGGGACTGCTACGGGATGGACTTGAGCAGCAGTGAAGGAGAGTCTGAGTGTGCAGGTTGTGAGGAGCTCCAGTTCCAGGACATCACCTCCAAGGACACCTTCTCCTTGCCCATTGAGATGAAAGAACGCTTCTGCACCAAAACCCACCCATACCAGAGAGGGGGGTGGGATGCTCTTGAGTTACCATCCCCAGGTAACCGGTGTGCTGCAGGGACTTACCTTCCACCACCCACCAAACCATCCGGTGATCCTCCAGGAGATGCAGTGGGTCCCGACCTGTGGGCTGCCCCAGGTCACTGGCCACCAGCAGGCAAGGGTCCAGCTGGCCACCAAACACACCGCCAGGTTTAGCGGAGTGCTCGCAGGGCCCTTTGGGCCAGCTGAGGAGGGACGGACGAGTTCCCAGTGGGACTCATAGGTACCAGGTAGCCAAACTCCAAACTGCAGACCACCACCAAGGAGAGAGATTATAAACAAAGATAAAGAACTGAAGTTCAACAAAATTGGCAGAAAAAAAACCACTTCCACAACTGAAAGCAAAAACCCACATGCCAGTCCTCCATAAATAATGAGGAACATGCATCTCGTACCACTCCAGCTCTACCCAGCAAGAGGCACTGGGACACCAGTAACCCAGTAGACCAACATCCCAGCCCCACGGCCGCCTGCTGGGGTGGGCACTGCAAATGGGACCCTTCATCGAGGCGCTGAAGACCAAAAAAGCAAAGCAGTGACCCCCAAAGCAGCACTCTGTGCCCAATACGGTGTCAGTCCTCAGCTTCCAGAGCTTCTGGGGTTGGCCGAACGTGGTGGCCAACGATCAACACAGCCAAGTTGCCCCAAACACTCATCGACCCCAACGGGTGCTTCCTGTCCTGAGCAAGTTAATGTCGGTGGCCACCCCAGAGCTGCCAGTGCCCAGGCAAGACAGAACTGCACGCTTGAGGAGCTCAGATCTTGCTGGGGGCAGTTTCAGGCAAGGTAACAATCGGGGTCAACCAACTTCACAGACCACTCCCAGTAACTTCAGCTGGTGTGCTCAGAGCAAGAGCCAAGCGGCAACCGGCAAGGGAAGGCCAGAACACGAGCGGGGTGACCGGGAAACAGGAGTTCACAGGCGCGAGGCTCTCAGGGCTTACTCAACCCAACAGCCGTATCCAGGTTTTTGTGTTGTTTAAAAACATGAAATAGGAGGTTCAGGCTGACGTAGCACAAAGCTAATGAAACACAGTTAACTGTAAAAAGGAAATAATCTGATAAACCTGGGGCAGGAAAGTCCTTGGCAACCGCTGCATCTCAGCATTTAGCTGGGGCTTCCAGCAGGAGCCGTGTTTGGGAAAACATCTGCTGGTTTCCATGGCCGGTCCCAGGTGCAGCGTTGCACCGGGAACCACCACCTGCCACCACCCCAGGGAGCCCGCCGGAGGCGGTGGGTGCCACTGGCAGCACCCCGGGACCGGACCTATAACCCTGACATCACCTCCCGGGGGGGACACGCTTTGCCCCAGCTCCGCTGCCCCGGCACCTGGGACTACGCAGGGGAGAACCGGCATGGCCGTGTCATGCCCCGATCCCACCGCCCAGTGCACTTATGCCACGGCTTGAACTCCTGCCAGATACTTGGTTTTAGAGGGGAAAAAGAAAAATAGTCTTAGAGAAAAAGTGACTGGCACTGAGGTTTTATACCCACGTTTTTCACGGTACCTGCGCGGCTCGGGGACGGGGGGTTATTCAGTCTGCCTGAAGCTGCTGCATGCTGTACTTTTAGTCTGAACTTCACTGACTACATATAGAAAGAATTCAATGTTGGTTTTAACATGCACATTTTAATGAAGCAAACATTTCTATTTAATAAGTTATAAGATACAATTTTACAATCCTGCATTTTATTCCAGTTTATTTTGTTTTTACTTCCTAGTTTACAATGTAGTGAGCATTTCACATTAAGGCACAAAAAAAGCACAGTAAAAAAACCCCAACCTTCCTTTATTTCCCCAATGACTGTGCTGGAGAGTAGTGCATCCACACGTAACTACAGAACCGTAAGCGTGAACTTCTCCCTAGGGACAGACAGTGACGTTTGAACAGGTTTTCAACAATCCTACTTTCTCCTAATTGCAGAGTTAAAGCTCATTTGGAGAGTTTACTAAAGCCCCAGCAGCTGACAGCAATTCAGATACGCACTTGGGAAGTAGCATGGAGTAATCCAGGACAGACAGACAAGTTACAATGGAAGTTTTCACTCCCTGGCCCTTTCTTTTGCAGCACCAAGGGGATTCAGGAGAGATGAGCGTGCTCCAGGCCTGTCCTTGGGCTGAGACACAATAAAACAACTCACACCAAAGGTGGGTTTGTTGATTGGTATTTCTATTATCGGTAAATTTGCACACCCACCCCATGCCCAACCCCGGTGAGGTCCCACCTCCAGGCCGGCTTCTTTGCACCCCCTTCAGCTGCTCGCCTGGCCTGCAGCCCCCAGGGAAACCGCTGCTCATCCCCCAAACGCGCCCCTGTGCTCCGACCCGTGTCAGTTCTGGGTCCACGCAGGCCAGGGCTACGCCTGGCTCGGCCAGTTTTTAGGGAGTTTATTTAACCCAGCCAAACTGGGGGTTGTTCTTAAAAATAAAGCAAAAAAGAGTGTGGGGAGTTACCTGTAAAGTTACGGAAATCTCACCAGAATCCCAAGTTAATTAAAAACCGCATCACGGCCAAAAAGCTACCTGTCTAGATTTACAAAGCGTTAACATAGAAAGGCTGAAAGCTTCCAAGAAGTCATTTTCAGTCTGCTTTTGGTTTGCTATAAAAGAGAATCTTTTCCTAAATGTAAACCATGAGCAAAGCATTTTCAGAAACATTTTAGATTTGAGTGGTAAAGCCACTTTTAGTAGCTTTTTACAATGTTAAGCGTTAAAATTGATCAAGTATACAAAGGCACCTATTATAGTACCAGTTTTACCTCATTTCTTTACAGAAAAGAATTTGAACTGGGGACAGCCCAAGTCATATTCCATAACTAAAACGTAAAGTCTCCAGTCAAATAAAATCAGTAGTTAAGATACCCAATTACAAAGACAAATTCCAGTTTTCAATTAGCATCTAAAGTCTTTAACATCCGCAAGGGAAATTAGTGTCTAGTTATCCACATGATTCTCCAAACATTACAGTGACCCGGACGTACTGCAAAGGTACAATTTGAGGAGGACATTAAATAGATCGACATTAGGTTGGTAAGTAGGATAGGAGTGAAATGCTTGTAAAAAAGTTAAGAGTTTACTTCTGACTGTACTGAAATGTGAGCCGTGTGTATCTAGATACTGCATTTTGCAACAGGACTGCACCCAGTTTAACTCTACATCTGAACTGCAAACGCAAGGACCGACTCTGACGCTCGGCGCGTTTAAGGAACGGTGACGTGGAAGGGGCTCCCGGGGATGTGCTCGTCACCCCACTTCACTGCCAGAATATAGTCGCCCCTTTCCTTGACGACATACGTTACGTTGTACTGATGGCTGCCCAAATGCTTGATGGATACCTCTTCGCATGGGATGGTAGGTCCGTGGACGCCAACTAACAACATATTTGAACCTACAGCAAAATAACAGGCTGTTAGCATTCCTAAGCTTAAACAAACAAGTGTGGTTTTACCCTAATATATCAGCTCCATAACACAAGGATTTTGTTACTCTAACTCAGAGTGGCAGTCTGAGGGATGGCTAAGCTAACTCGGTATCAGAAGGAATTTCAGGTAAAAGCGCCTTCACCCTCACAAGGTAAGGGTTTCTTGGTGCATTTTGGCAGATGTGACAGCCCACCACTATCTCACTAGAGCGCAGGAGACACTACACTGCTCGTGAAATCGAGCTGGCACTGCCTTTCACGTACCTGGTTAGAAGTCGATGGCAGAGACCAGCGGGCACGGCTGGCCTGTAACCCCACCCACTGCAAAGCTCCCTGATGACGATGATCAGCGCTCAAGGCTTACAGGAACACCTTGCATTACATGCTACAATGCACCACGAGGCTTCCTTAAGTTCAGCAACCTGTTTGTTCTCATGCCGTAACCCTGTGGTTTCTTTCAGGTGCTCCTGGCTCAGATAAAGCCATTTGGAGAGGAAGTGATATCTAGGAACCGGCATCTTCACAGCCTCTATATTAGGATCGATTTGGTGTGCACCGTTGTAGCACTTAGAGTTTTGCTTTAGAACCAGATCAGCACCTCAAGCTCTGAATTTTAACTCTGCAAGTTGGTTTAGGGCAAAAAAAATGTCCTGTTGAAGCACCCTGACATCCAGCTGTTCCTGTACCCATACCTGCTTTGCTGCAGTCCACGGAGAAGGAGCTTTTCTGACCCACAAAAGCCTTTGAGAGTCCTGCTCCCCGGGAAACCACTTTGCTAGCATCCGAGGTGGATTTGGGAATGGCACTGTAGCAAGTTTCAGTCGATGACCTCGTCACCGACTCTACCAGGATGGAAGAAGTTTCGTTGGCGCTGCCTGGGCTAACCAGTCGCTGTCCTGGAAACAGAAAAGACTTCTTGACATTCAGATTCACTCCATCTGAAAGGCATTTACAAGGAGGTTTTGAAACCCTCCTAATGACTAGCATGCATTCTGCATCCAAAATGCATTTTTGGAGAGGAGCAATTTCCTACTTGAATTCTGAAGCCGACATCTTCCAGCAACGCTGGCAACAATCCCATCCCAGAGCCCTCGAGTGGTTAAAGGACCACAGGAACTTCAGGATTCATTAAGCAAAGCTGGCCGCTTAAGAAGAGTTAATTGTGCTCCAATCACCAAATGCCAAAAATTACTCGAGTTGGCAGAAAAGCAGGTGCAATTTTGCAATAACCCATTTGGAAAGCAGAGCATGTCCCAGCCCGGGGGAGCACAGTCCCTGCTGTCCCAAGAACATCACCACCGCGCCTCGGGCACCAGGAAAGGGTTCACTAGCTCGGGGGCAGCAGTAGAGATGAACTCCAGTCTGTGCTGCAGCACAGCACTGAAGAGAGAAGAAGTTTCCTAAACCAGCCTTCCTCACAACATCTAAAAGCCTCCCAGGCATTACTGACCATTGGCTAGGTGACACCTGCACCAAAATGAGACCAAGAGGGGTATAATAATAATTATGCTGCACGCGACCAGGCTTCAGGCTTTGGGGGAAAATGGGCAAAGAAGTCACACGTCCCTGCTGCCAGTGCAACACCCTAGCGCTAGGCCAGGATTCAATATCCTCCCGTGGAGCTGTTTTACAGCCCTCCACTGAGTCAAGCTGGCAAGCTCCATGACTAAGGCTCCTGCAGCCTTCTCCCGAGGATCCCCATCTAGGCTCTGGAGGCGATGGGGAGAAATGTTCCGCCTCTTGTGGTTTTGGGTATCTCAACCTGAACGCCGCGCTGTCTCGGAGGGACATATTTGCTGAATGACGCAAACTACTTCAGGCGCACAGTAAATACTGGTTAGCTTTTTACCTGTAACCTTTGCCTTGAAGGGGCTGCCCACTATGTGGTTAGGTCCACCATATTTAACTCCAATTAAATAGTTTCCTGGAGCCATGGGCGTGTACATGACTTTGTAACCTTCTGGAGTTTCCTGGCAGTCCATTTTCACCTTTGATGGCCCTTCAATTGTAACAGAGAGGGTACCTGGACCAGCCTTGGTTGTGTTAATGAAAAACTCCGACTGCAGTCCTAGAAAGACGTAGCACAGTAAGACACACGCTTCCTCACACCCGGCGTTACAAAAGCAGCCTGTTATTAAATCGGGACGGGTAACGCGGTGCAAGACCAGGCTGCGCAGGGCTGCAGGCAGGGAGGGACAGCGTGCCTACCCCCAGCATCCTTGCACGGGCCAGCCCCGACCAGGGGCTCTGCATCCTGGCTCCCCCCTCCATCACGCAGTGTGACTGTGGGCAGGTGGGAAAAGGGGTCATGAGAGCCCTTTAGGCCCAAAACAAGGAGATTCTGTCATCAAAAGACTGGCTTACAGAGGAAACTCTTAGAACAAGAGCCTTTCTGCGGGACATCAGAGCCTGCACCAACACAGCCTCCTGCATGGCCAAGCTTGGGAAAGCTCAGAGCCATCTCACTGCCTGGACTGTACATCAGCAGTGGAGAGCCCACAGGAAAGCAGGAGCGACGAGGGGCACAGGATTCTCCTGGAGGAGACGGGCGTTTGACCCGCTCGGCAACAGCACTCGGAGCAGTTTGTGGAAACAAAAGCCTTTTTAATTACAGCATCTGGTTAACACAGCTGAATTATTGCTGCTAATACTAAGCCAAAGACACAATGCCAGCAACACATGAAAAAATTAAGCAAGGCTTTCAGCCTCCGAATAATTTACTGTCAAACTCTGGCTTCAAATATTTATGATCTTTTGGCTGTTGTATCAGATACTGCTGAGGAGGAATAAAGTGCTCGAGCTCAATCAAAACCAGGGCAGTTATGGGAAAGCTCACTACAGCTGCGACTGAAGTGTACAAGTGTGGTGAGAAAATAAGGAGCGGTTTTTCCGGCCTCTCCATACACGAGGCTGCCGTGTCGCAGTGCTGGAAGGACCTGGCTCCCACAGAGGGCTGTGCCACCTCCAGCGCCTCGGCAGTGAATCGCCCTGGTGCTGCCTGCCTGCGAGGGAAGGCGCTCAGCCTGCAATTCGCGCTCTCCAGCCAGAGGAAAATTCATTTCCAAAGCCAGCAAGCTTCGTGGCTTCTCAGCGAAGACTGCTTGCCCCAAAGCCGCCGCTTTTTCCCTGCGCCCCAAATGAAGGCTCGCATTGTTTGAGGCTGCAGACGCAAGCCCCTCCTGGGGGGACGTTTCAGGTGCTCGGCCACCGGCTATGGAAACCCCTACACTAGGCCATTGTTCGAAACGCTGCTCAGCAGCTCCCAGGGCACCGAGCTTTTGGCAGCGGCCAGGATTCAACAAAGGGGCACAGAGTGACTTTGCTGAAGTTAAACAGTCTATTTAGATTAAAAACAACCCCAAGCACCTTTATAGATGGAGAAAAATACCCCTGTCCCTGATGCATCAGTGGCTAGTATTAACGAGTGCTTTTGTTTCCACCTATTAAAGCAGCACAGGCTACAGTATCTTTATATAGTATATCCACATGTTTCCAAAACCAACTGCTTGGTTTCTCCAGAACAGCAGAAGCTTTCAATGAACAAGGGCAGCGGGTCTTTTTCCCAGAGAGAAAAAAGGGTATAAAATGGAATCCACAAAAGACAGCAGTAGGTAGGATAAAGGGAACCATCTATCGCCTCACATATCAAAATTAAAAAAACTCCTAAGTTTTACTTTGCTATTCCCCTGTGTGTGTGGCCCAAGAAAGCACAAAATGAAATAAATCAAAGTGCATATCCTGGAATGTTTTCATATTTTCCTACAAAGGCCATAAATCACATAAATGAAAAAAACCCCAACCCAAACCCTGCATTCCTGAGTTGAGAACTATCAGATGGGGCAGCAACAGCAGATAACGAGGCATCAGATTTCCAAGAAGAGTCAGCATTCACGCTGCATCTGAAGCATGTACAGCACACTACAAACAGACCCTACGCCCTAGAGTCTGCACACTGTATTATTTAGCTTGAAATTTCTTAAGAGTGCAAGCACTGATGAAAAAGTAACTGGGTACACCCTTGCACCCATTTAATTAATAGGGGCATGCAAGTTAAACAAGACTCCTTCAACTAGACAGCCAACTCAACACCTACGTTCTCAAAAGCCTCCGGCTTTTCCAGACATCATGTTTGCACATGGAAGGGAGCCAGAGCATCTCCGGAGCTCTGAGGGACCACTGATGTGGAGCTAAGCTAATCAGCCCAGCTGCTAACCACTTCAAGTGACTCGCGCTGCAGTCGCTCATTTACAAAGGTTTTAAGTTCGTTAAGGCTCAGTTAAGCCTGCAGACCCCCTAACCAATGGTTATGAGATTTGAGGAGCATGCAAGAAAGCAAAATTAGCTTGCATCCAGTTCGCCAGAGAATGTGGGTTAGTTCAGCTGCCTTGGCAAGGAAAGTCATGTAAAAATACGCCTAGAAACAGCTTCTGGCTCTCTCGGACAGCCAAAGTGCAAACAGGTCCGTATGGGAGCTGTAAAAGCAGGGTTACCTGTGGTACCGCTCTCCAGGCCGGAGCCATAGGCTGTGACGAGCGCGGGATTGCCCGCCTGCCCGGGCTCGCCCACACGCACTTTGAAAGGGCTGCCCACGACGTGGCTTCCGTTGAACTTCACATCGATTGAGTGGATGCCGTTCTCGTGGGGGATGAACCGAACGGCGTACTTATCTGCAAGAGAGAAGCGGCTGTTCTGACGCATCAGAGGCAACAACAAACCAGCAGTTAAACCTGACGCAGGGCTGGGTAGCAACCCAAGCGTGGCTTCTGTAACGCTTCCACACGTTTCGGCCCCAGCCTAAGCAAACTCAGCTACACAAGCTGCTAAACTCTTATTTAAGTAGAAAAATGCCATATTTATCATGAGAGGTGTCATGCGTTGCATTTTCACCTTGTCTACTAGGACCCGATCTCAGCTGTCATCTACTCTGCAGGGTGAGTTTTAGGGTTATTTGCCCCACACGTATACTAAACATGACAGCTTAATCACAGCCCAACCTGTCAGCGGTCGAGGGAGCAGTGCAGAGAAGAAAAGCAGCTGCTAAGAGCAAGCCAGATCTTACCAGTGGGCTGAGCAGACTGCTCTGACACCACAGACACCGCTCCTTTATTTAATAAAGTCACTTAGCAATTTGCTGATATTTAACATTTCTGATTGCACCTCAGCCCAGAGGAGGGCCCGATCTTCCCCAGCCGAACAGCTGCTGTCTGTCCACAGTACAGATCATAATTCATTCAGACTTCCAGTGAAAAAGAAAGCTCACGGCTGAAACAGCGGTTGAGCTTTCTGTAGCGTTTGCTTATATTCGGCTTCCTTGACAGTTCGTATGAAGGAGTGAGTGCGGGTTAAAAATAAACTATTAGTCAAAGATGGAAGCACAGCTTTCAAAAATAAACTTCTTCCCTGGCTAAATTCAGCAACCACACTATATTTCACTTATGACTGATATCACTGTACCTTCACTGGCAAGCCAAGACTTATATATCCCTATCTTCCACAAGTTAGGGCTCAGTCATTCCATGAGCTATCTAGGCAAAGTGTGGACACAACTCCATCCAAACAACTCCTGACACCAAGCCATTCTCCGAGCAAGGTGCTTGTCCCATGGGTACACTGCTCACAAGCCAAAGGGACTAAACTCCCTCGCCACGGGGCGGGGAGCGTGCTTTGGAGGTCACCCAGATAGTTCTGACCAAGGGAAAGCCGTGCTCACCTGGCTCCAGCTCAGACACGTGGCACTCTTCTACCGCTCCGGAGGGGCTGTGGACTTTAGCATCAATCTTGCCCTTTGCCCCGTTCAGCCTTATAGCAAAGGATGCCGGCTGATTAACTTTTAATCCAGACTCCTGAGAATGCAACAGTCAGATTATCAAATTCAAACTTCTTGTTTCGGACAGTGCAAGCTTTGTTGCAGGGAAATAACCACTTCATCACCATTATTATGTTTTTTAGATCTCAACCAAAGGCGTAAAATTGCGACTTCCGTTAACTCTCAAATCAGTAGCTCTCTCCCTCGTAGGGGATGGCTGATTTAGGAGTCACCCACGTTGGCTAGGCTCGTTTTTCCCATGGCAGCAGACCGTTTTTGGAAGCCAGGTGACTCCCAAATCAAGCAGAGGCAGGCTTACGAGACTAGTCACCCGTTATCACGGAGGTCAGCCCCCGGTATTCAGGCACTTGATTTAAAGGATGTTTAAGCTATAGCTCCGTTTTCAGCCCATTCATTCATTCCAGATTCATTCAGGGGAAAAGCCTCTGATAATCCAGTTGTCTGAAAGAGTAATAGGCATGTTTATATTTGCCACAAGAGGCTACATTTAGAACACCACCACAAGACGTCTTAACATGAGAAAGCAATTTAAAACACGAAACCAGATGTTGCCGTGCTGTCAGGCCGTTGGCGGAAGGCGAGGCAGCTCAGCATCCATGCTGCAACGGTCCTCAGCCAGAGCAGCCCATGCAGCTATCCAGCAGTAGGGTGCAATGCTGAACATACTTTACCTGATTTTGTTTTCAACTAAATCCTGAAGAGGGAAATAAATGCAACTGAGTAGAACTGAGGTATAATGTATAAAAGCAAGTCCCTGATGGGGTTTTAGCAGAGGCTGATGCTGCACACTGCACTCTGTTACCGAATACTCAGCTTTATCTGCCTCTCCAGGATTTAACTGAAGAAAGTATTCCTGTCAAAGAGTCTTTAAATGAAACACAAGAGAAACATCAATACCACAGCGACTAATTAACGCCCTTGTAACTCCGGGTTAGAAGAGATACTGTCAGATCAGGCTGTCATGATTCATTTACACAGCCAAGGTGGAGGAGTCCTGAAGTCCAGGCAAACTCCGGAGGACCACAGCTGGGACATATCCAGAAAAAAGCCTCAACTGAAGTACTACATGCTTATCACTGAACTGAGGGACAGTACATTTAGACACAGATTCTCAGTCTCACACCCCAGTTTTTCTGGCTTTGGAAATTTAAGTCAGGCCTTTCATGGTACTCCTATTTTAATGCATGTAACCACACACACAAAAATGATACGGTGAGGTTAGCAGATAAGGCCAGACCAACTACAAAGCTGTGATTGACTCAGATTCACTGCTGGCCGTGAATTATCTGAGCTGTGATCGGCTGCAGCAACATCCCCACCACGCAGCCCCGTGCTGCCCTGCCCGTGGAAACTGCCCTTCAGTCCATGAGCCAACTGAGCAGCTCGGCACCAGCATGAGCACTCGTTCATGCTGCAGTTCTCCTTGGCCTTCCCCGAACTAATGGAGTAGAAAGCAAATTTTAGCTCTTCCAGTGCTGTTTCTAGAGCCTCCTATTCTTAATTCCTAAGTGCTACCACCTGTAATACCCTCAGTTGAGCCTCTGCCTTCAAATTCTGGCTAGCCAGAGCTGGGCCACCTCTACTGGCCCAAGGTACCAAGAAGCCAGCTGCCAAAAAACTCTGGCTGCAAGCTGAGCTTGAAAATACGCACCAACCTAGGCAAGGCTATTACTAAGAAGAAATTACAACCATTTTGGTCCTGGAGAACAAGGACGCAATCAGTCTGTGTGGCAAGTTGTGGAGATGTTTCCTTATGTCTCACCTGAAGGCTAGTGACAGTGAGCCTGCGAGCATCGTCAGTGGGGGCGATGACAGGAACCAGGTAGGGGCTTTCAGGAATGTGCTCATCATTGAACTTTATGGACACCTCATAGTTGCCTGCAGGGAGAAAAGAAGCAGTAGTGTCCTTAGTTTCTTTGAAAGTAGCATTCAGCATTGTTTCAGTGTGATTTGGTCTTGGTACATACCTGGCTCTTGAACTATGTATGACACACCGCAAGATCCATCTTTATGGTCCTCAAAGGCAATTTCTGCTTTACTTGGGCCTTCTACAGCAATAGACAGCCCTCCAGCTCCAGCTTCCCGTGTCCATATACTGAACTCGGCTGTGGAAGCACACAAGAGCACGCACAGAGTAAGTTTGCTGCTGCTGGGTTGCAGCTTCTTCCTAACAGACTGTGCAGCACTCCATACTTATGCGTATGAGGAAGAGCACCTCGCCCCATCGTCCTGGGTGATAACACTTAGCGGTTTCTCCAAGAGGCCTTGAAGTACCCTATCAGCCCTGTATAACACACCTTTCAAGCTCAGTTTCCAAAACGTGGATTGCCAGACTTCTCCATCTGCAGGATGGGGCAGTAGCATTTCTCCATGGACCACCCCTGGCTTGGGGTGACCCTATGGTGTTACACCAAGTTCTGCTAAAACTTGCAAAGGAGAGGCCAAAAGAAACCGAAGCACTGTGCTGCAGAGCTGCGCACAGCGGGCACCCGAGCGTTGCCAGAGCAGGGCACTCACCTGGGACACCCGTCTCTCCACGCTCCAGCCCTGGGCCGCCAGCTCTCACTTTATGGGCTCCTCCCTCGCCCAGTGGCCCCACGGTGAACTGGAAGGGGCTGCCCGGCACTGGCTGCCCTCTGTATTTGACATCCACAGTGTGGACCCCCATTTCTTGGGGCACAAAGCGGACGCAATAGGTGTTTCTGTCAGCTTCTACAATTTCAGCATCGAAGTTTCTTCCAGAGGGACTAGTTACCTGGGCTGTCATATCCCCACAGTCAATTTCTATGAGAAGAGAATAAAACAATGCAGATTAGAAAGCAACAAAGGGTTTTGGCATTTTGTTTTTGGAAGTAGGACCATGAGCTCAAGTGATTACACAGTACAAATGACAGGAGAGGCACGTAGGTGCCAGTCTGCATGCTCAGCCAACAGCCAGCCTGACCAGTTACAGCTTACCAGGTGCCATGGAGGCAGATGAAGAGGCTGCGTAAATGCAGCCAGCTAAGACTGGCCTATGCGATTCACATCTGCCAGACAGCAGTACAAACACTTGACAGCCAACACAGTGATCTTAAAACCCTGGAGACAGGGTGAGCTGTACAGCCCGGTCTCCCGCCTGCTGTACCTCCCTGGTTTTTATTTCTTCATATACTGATCGTGGTTATGCTTATTTTTAACCATTCAAAGGGACCACGCTACCACTGTTTCTTCCCTAAACATGATAACGTGAGCATGTCTTAACAACACTGCGGTTCCCATTTCCATTGCTTCAGGTACACCCATGCTATACAAGTATAAGTCATGGTTATGGGGATAAGGACATTGCCTACCTGGAATTTTCAGGTTGAGATCACATATGCTTCCTACTGTTGCAACAGAGGGAGCCCGTCTTGTTCGTGTGATGCTCTCCTTAACTCTTCCTTCACCACTTATCTTCACAGTAAATGGGCTGCCTGCAAACAGCAGAGCAAGTCATTCCTCCTCTGCTCACTACACACTGCATCGAGGGGAGGAGCGAAAACTTCCTCTGACTTGTAGCAGATCATAGGGATGTTTTGGAGCCAGCTAACAGTCAGGTCCACGTGCAATACACCCAAGCAACCAGAACAGTTCTGGATGCTTGCTGCCTGTGGAGGGTACTCGTAGGACCTCCTTGAATCTTTGGACTTAGGGTCTGAGCCAGATCACACAGCCCACCCACAGTTCCAGTGCTCTGGCCAGGTAGGTAAGGCTTTTGTTGCACCAACCAAAAGTTGTCCAACACTTCTGCTTACCTGGAATATGTTCATCCGCAAATTTAGTGGACACAATGTACACTCCAGGTACAGTTGGAAAATAGGACACTTTGCAAGTTCCATCTTCTAGGTCTTCAGTTTGGATATCTACCTTGCTGGGTCCTTCAACTGCCAGTGAGATTCCACCGTAACCTACAATACAGCTACGTTAGCCTCAGGTTTCCACAGTGCTATGATAAATCTGGCATTGAGCTGTCCAAACCCGTAGCAGTAGCTAGTCAGCTATGTATGACAACGGGCACGTGGGAGTTGCATGATGCCTTAATGACGTTTCCGTAGTCCTAATCATTCAGATATTCAAGGCACAACATGCACTCAGCTCCTAAAATGCTCTGACCATACCCCTTTTATTTCATTAATGTTGAAAAGTTAGCTTCAAAGACTGTGGTCAAGGTTCCACATTAAACCACCAGGGAAATATCTTCCTCATTTCCTCCTTGCTGTACACGACCATACTAGAACCAGCACCATCAAATGGAAGAAAAGCTTCATCAGTGCCACAGTGACAGTCCCCGTTGGCCCTAACGGAAGACAGCGGCCAAGACAACGCAAAGCATTTTAAAACTTAGTAGCATTGTCTGTAGCTAATAACTGACAATAATGACTGTGCATGCTTAACACACTATTTGCATCTCCTGCTTTGTGGCTTACGACCGGGTGGTGACACGCTCAGAGGGACATTTAGAGAAGATACTATCTCACAGCACCTCGCAGTCCCTCTGCGATGGAACTCACCTGCATCTCTTGTGTCTACAATGAAGTCGCACATTTCAAAGGTTCGTCCTTCTACCAAGCCACGTCCAAAAACTCTTGCTCGTCTGGCATCTCCTATCTCAGACTGGACCACCATGATTGTTACAGGGCTGTTTGCTACATGGTTCCCGTTTTTCTTGATGCTGACCACATGTTCTCCTACTTCCCGTGGAATGAATGAGATGCCTGACAAAACAGAGAAATGTGACAAATACACTCACTTGTATGCGTTTTATACTTGGTTCAAATGCCTTAATCACACCAAGAAATGAAATACTGAAAGAGCGCTCTCTTTACACATGTTGCGCTCCAACGGGCCACAAAGACTTTCACATAAGCTGACAAAAAGCATTTCAATCACAGTCTGGCACGTCACATGCAAGCTAACACAAGAGGTCATTCTTCATACTCTTCTGTCTTTGGCCAACTGTACCAAACAATATCAACCACTCGGTTTGACAACACCCTTCTGGGAAGGAGCAGAGCAGTCAGACATTTCACACAGCAAAGCAAACTGGAGTAGGGGCTACTATAGCACCCTCTCCAGTCGAGACTGTCAGAGCTTACCAATGTGGTTATTGGGTAGCCTCTTCAGAAGACAAGGCTCGTCACGACCTGATGGGGCCTTAATGCTGGCTGTCAGGAGACTGAGATCAGTCTCGTTGATGTCCAGCAAAAAGTCTGCAGCAGAACCAAGCTTAACCTGGGACCGTCTTCTGTTATCATCTGAATACATGGAGAGAAACAAGTCAGAAAATATTACAAGGTTAAGTGCAGAACAAGTCAGAGGACTTCACGTTCCTGGCACAAAAAGGTCCCCATGCTATCAGAGGTTCATTTTCATTCTATGTGCTTCCAAAACCTGAACTTTATACCTGTGATCTTGGCTGTGAACGGACTGCCTGGGATGTGCTTGTCATTGTACTTGACCAGGATGCTGTAGTTCCCAGGCAGAGTAGGCAGGTACGTGACCGTGCACGTCCCGTCTTTGTTATCAATGCAGCTGATCTCTGCTTTTGAAGGCCCTTCAATAGCCAAGTCCAGCCCACCTAGGAAACAAGAACGGCACTTTTGTACATCTTTGTGCACACCAAGTCCAAAGACAGAGTCCAAAGAGGGAGATCTGGTGCTTGGTACTGAAAATGCAGCTCACATGCGTGCTCTCAAAGGACCACAACTCTATTCAGTCTGTTCGATTTACCTAACAGTGACTCCGTATCTAGTCATTATCCACTAGATCTGTGCTGCTTTCAGGTAATTTTTAATTAAATGGATCATTCGCACCCTGTACTACAGCGCACACTTCCTGCTCTTGGGAAGAAGTAATAAGACAGTTTTTACTGCAAGTTACAGCTTGATAAAATTAATTTCACCTGATACTTCCACAAGTCATTTGTATAGCCCCAGAGATCCAGTTGGACAGATGAATGCAAATTACACTTCCAAGGAATTCCTGACTTAGGGTGGGATGGGTTTGAAGAACAGGCTTACCCTCTCCTGCATCTTCTGTGACAATGGTGAAAGTTGCTGGTTTATTGGCAACCCCATAAATGAGGCCAGGTCCATATGCAGACACGCTCCCGCTGTTTGGATAATTCACATAGAACTGCAGAGGGCTCTCTAAAGGAAAAACCAAACAAAAGAAGTACTTTCAAGGATGAATGGCCTGGACTACAAAGACAAAACAAACATTGGGCTGCTCCAACCCAACGGGATCTTAATCTTATGCTTATACCCATGTTCTTTGGTGCCATTCTCACTACTTGATATTTTCATTACAGTCACATAAAGGTTCTTCACCTAAAAAATGAGTGAGCCTCCCCTTTCATCTTCAAAAGATACTTGTCCACAATTTGTTCCACATTCAGTCATGACCAAGTAAGCGTTACTCAAATTACCAGAGATAAGCTTCAATGATGTGGCAAAGGGTCTTATTCATTCTAAGTTTATTTTTAGCACATTAAATCAGAACATGACTCAGAAGCAGGCTTTCAGTGCAGGCACAGATCCTGAATTTTGGTAGCTCAGAATTAGGAACTAGCACAGCACATTGTCTGATTCAATGAACCTGAACTAGCAAATTTGAAGGGTATCCAAAAACATATTTGCCAGCCTCAGATTAGCTAAGCTAGTGCACAAGAACAAAAAGTACAGTCACCAACAGCCAGTAATGGTTTCAAAAAAAGGCAAAGATAGCTCTCGAGTCCAAAGCTAGATTTTGCAGCTGAGAAGCAGCAATTTTGATTCGTGATAGCCTCCAAGAAGGAAGAATTATGGCACATCATCCTTCTGCCCAGGCACAGGGTAATGGTCTTACTGAACCAATAGATCTGACAGTTTGGCACTTATGGAGGTGCTATAGCTACGCAAAGTGCTGAAGATAGTGGAGCAGCACCATGCATCACATTAATGAGCTCCCTGCTTCAGCCCAAGTTATCCGGTGTTTCTGCGCACCGAGGGAATCAGCAGCCCAGTTCAGGCAGCGCTGGAGGTGTTTTGTCTCGTGTCTGCACACCCTTCTGCAGAGCTGCCCCTTTTCACCCCCAGCCCCCTGCAGCCTGGAGAACCCGGGGCAGCCCCAGCTCCCAGGTGAGGCAGAGCTTCAGCACAGGGCTGCAGGAGCTGGTGAAGCAGGGACAAAGGAAGAGAAAGGGAATGAAAGGCAGTGGTTTCTGTTAGTTAAGATGCAGCTAGGAAGAAAGAACGATTACAGCATGGTGTGCATGTGTGCTTTATTTTATAGCAATGAGATGGAAAGAGTAACTATAGTGTTTTAGCCCCTTAGTTCTCCCCACAGATTGGAGATTTTATGCCAATGCAGTTTTAAGGATAAACATACACTGCAACCACTAGTTTTGTTGAGCACCACAGCCATAAATTTCAACATGAAAAAAATGGTAGGTTGAAAATTGTATGTTTCTTCTTCATAATAAAATGCCACAAAAGCTAGGTTCGAAACCCAAAATCCATTTTAAGCCTGGCTGGTACTATTAAACCACAATGGAAGCTCACATGTGCCGGCACTTAGCCCTTTGCTTGAGTTGCTCTCTGGACCACTTGCAGATGAGCTGCAGCTGAACAGTAAGATGTGCCGGCAGTTCTTCCTGCAGCGTATACAACTCAGCTACAGAAACCTCAGCGGGGAGCAGATGCATGAGCAGGACACCGCATTCGGATCTGCGTCACTCGCCTTGTCAGACTCACCTGGGATGTGCTTTCCCATATATTTAATGTGCATTTCATGCAGGCCGACCTCAGTAGGAGCGTATCTCACTGTTACTGTGCCGTCTTTGTTATCCATGATATCTGGCGTATCCATCTTTCCAGAGGGCATGTGTACTTCACCTACAAAAACCCCCGTGGGAGTTACAGAAGGAGAAGTTGCCGGTTTCCCCTCTCCCACCCACCAAGAATTGCCTACCCATTTCAAACTAGCATTTTAAATCGTTACATTCCTTACCCACAAACACAAATAGGAGACTAATGGGAACACTAACCAGACATGTTTTCTACTTCAGCTACATGAATACAACACAGCGGTAGACATCTGGCAAACAGTCCTGTGACCTTACAAACTCTACAGGCAGGGCTGTTTGCTTCAGCCGCTGAAATTTCCATGGCAAGCCCCAGGAAAGGCACCTCGTCGCGAGACGCTCCCTCTCCTGCAGCCCTTTTGAAAAGGGCAACTGTCCCTTCAGCTGGGACAGACCAGGGCTTGGGGCAGGACTGCTGAGATGGAGGGCAGGGGAGGGACACAGCCCGAGTGTGCAAGAGCTTAGTACAACCGGGGTGTTACTGGGGTGATGCTCTCAGCTGCCAAACCTGTGGAAGAGGGGTCACCTGCTCTGGAGAAGGTACATGACAGGAATGCAGGGTTAGGCTGTTTTGCAGCATCTGCACAAAATAAATAACGGAGCTTATCAAGGATGCACACGGCTGCTCCGGAGCAGAAAAAGCAGCAATGGGTAGCTCACAGCCTAGCACCGAGGCCACAGCAGCACCAAGAATCCCCTCATCTAACTCAAACCATAACTGGGGCGTATCCTACTCACCCCTCAGCGGGTGCCACTTGATGTGAAATTAAAACAACTAAGTTGCTGGCAGGATACAATCCTCCCCCACACACTGTGGTCTAGACCACCCAGACTGTTAGCTGCAAATGGGTAAACAAGCTAAGAAAAAGCAAAACCTCCCCAAGAGGCTACACGTGCTCCAGGTACCTGTTATTTCTCCTTTCCTTACGGCAAAAGGGATAACCATATCAAAGGGCCTGAATCCCATGCCGTTCATGTCTCCAACCGGGACATAAGCTTCTTCCGTGACCTAAGGGAGGCAAAAAGATGGATCACTTCAAAAAGGATGGTAGACACAAGCGCTGAGCAACTCCACTGCGAGCACAAGCAGAAGAGAGCGTGCGGTGATTATCGCAGCCAGCCGCAGGACTGGGCTCAACCAGAGCAGTGTCCGGCCAAGCTCTCCTTCGTAATGCCACCAGACCGCAGAGCAGAGCAAATCAAACACGGCGTGAATGGAGGACATGCTGGAAAAAAGTCAGAGATAAAAATGGAACACAAAGGAATGGAAGACAATGTAGCACACGCAAGACCCAAAGTGGCTCCATCTGAAAGGATTTAGTTGCTTAAGGCCTGGAAAAGAAAGTGATTTTTGAATGGGGCAGAGTGATTGCAACACAAAATGGACAAAAGAAACAAGTTTCACAATGCGACTCTGGACTCAAGACATTGTGCTATTTTACTGGGAAAACAAAGCGATGCACTCAGGTTGCTTTTGCCAACAGCAGACATTGCATAAGTAGAAGCTGTAGGTGTAATGATCCTCTTCGTGTTTAAATGAGAGTTTATTTGGAGACTCCCTTCAAGCAGCAATGAAAAAACAAGGTCTGGATCCCAAGAACGATTGACCAAACAGAAAGGATGAACACAATGACCAGAGCAATTCAAGCAGTCCCAAGAAGCAGGCTGTCATCTGAAATGGAACACAGATGGGGGAAAAGTAGCTGAAAAAATGTAAAAATTGTGTACCCAAGGGCGGAATCCGGGGGGGGAGATGCCCACTGGCTCCTGCGACCGCACGGCAGCATCATCTGCATCTACAGCCTGGGCAGGGTAAAGGCAGGTTAGGTGTTATTCTGGCATGGAGGCATTCCCGTCTTTCACCGGAGAGAACACACAGCTCCTTCCAGCTCCTCAACACCTTCCTCCCACGGCACAGCCTTCCCAGTCCTCTCGCCATCACAAGGACAGGGATCCAGCCAGGGCAGCTGGGAAACTGCCCATATCCACGGGCACTGGGGGAAGCCAACAGCAGCACAGCAACGGGATAAAGCTGGTGTGTGCTGTTGTTGGGAGCTCGGGAGGCAAGCTGGAAAGCAGTGCCTAACCACTAGTGGAATTGAATTTCAGAGTTGCTTTTTTATGGGACTGGTGCAGGGAGAGACGTGAAAGGTTTAAAGCCCAAGTCCCCAAGCGCTGCAGAGCCCGGTGTGTTAGCTGGGAGGCGGGGGATCCTGTGCCGTGGGAAGGCTGCTCCCGGCTCATGCGCTGGGGTGAATGACCCAGCCCACGGCCAGTCATAGCTGCAAAGCTGTTCTTCTGATTCATAGCTGGGATAGCGTTGTCAAGACACCAAATGTGTTTTCCCTCGGCGCAGCCTCCCTTCCCACCAGGCATGCCAAGAGGATGACTTGCAAATTCTCATTTCCCCCACTTCACCCACCAAGGGTGGCCGGGGCTGACAGCCCTGCACGCAGCTCCACCGGAGTCAGCCGCCCCAGCTCCTCCTGCCCGTGTACACTGCACAGCCCCCCCAGCAAAATAACCCGCTGGAAACTCATGCATGGAACGACTCCACTAACAAAACCAATGCCAAGTAGGAATACTGCTGCTTCACTGTTCTGTCCCCAGCTGACACCCCCAAGTCAAACACGGACTGTATCAGTCAGCTAGGAAGTGGGAATTTTGGAGCAGGCTCCCTGACCTCGAGAGGCATTTCCTGCAGTGAGCTTTGAGCTGTGACCAAGTGAGTTGTTTTTCTCATGGAAATCCCTGGAAAAAACAGTAGCCATCTGCCAGGGTGGCAGGTAGGAAGAGCCAGCATGCCCGGCCTCAAGGACTCACCCACAGGCTCAGGTCAAGCTCAGCGCAAGCGCAGCCACGTGGTTTCACGGACCAAGATGTGCCGGAGGCTGCCTCGGCTCAGAGTACAAGACCAAGACTTTTTTTGCCAACATTGAGAGCTGTTCTTCATGTGAAGGGCTTCTGTGAGCCCGAGAGGCACCTGGTATTCTTCTCGGGTCGGCTGGCGTTTTGTTTGCTTTTTAAACCTAAACACGCCAAAGTACTGCACGTTGGAAGGAACGTAATTAGAAGGAAGGGGATTTGGCTGTAACAGTTTAACTAGCACTTGCAAATCATTTTAAGTGTGAGCTAACAGCCTGCTTCCCTGGGATCTGTCAGCAGACCATTCCTTATTTTGGGGTCAACATTATAAAGAGTGAGAGATGGACGAGCATGGTATCTGACAACGGCTGAAGTAATTAGTCATAGAAGCCGATTACAACCACTCTTACATCATTTAGAATAAGAACTACATGGTCAGGAAATGAAAAATGAATTTGTTCAGAGAAGCCAAGTCTTCATCCTCGGACGGCTTCCGTCCCTTTTCACTATTGCCTGCTCAAAATAAGCTCTGCAAGTAACAAGGATTCATTAGCTCCTTGTAGTGTAATAAATGCCTAAACAAACATTTACACACAGAGTTAACCTATCACTAAATAAAACATGGCAGCGGGAATCCAAGTGGGAGGTATTGTCGGAGGAGAGCTGGCTTACCATGACGGTGAACGGACTGTTGGGAATGTCCACCCCACCAAAGCGGACATAAATCACATAGGTTCCTGGTTTGGCAGCCGTGTAGAAGATGTCGTAAGTCCCGTCCTCGTTTTCAACAACATCTGCTTCAGCTTCTGTCCCGTCCGGTGTCAGCACGGTGCACGTCACTTTTCCCTTCCCTGCTGATTTGGCGTCTACCACAAAACCAACCTCCTCACCAGTCTTCACAGTGGGTGCAATTCCAGGACCTACAAGGCAATTTTCGTTACAGGAAGCATTCAGAGGACAGTTTTCCCAGGCAGGCCGACCGCGAGGCGCCTGGGAAGCATAGCACCAAAACGTGGGACCCGCAGGCGTGGTTTTAGGAGCAGATGTACACCGAGGGCCGTTCGTAGCGTTGGTCAGTGCAGCGGCATGCCAGAGCTGCCCGCCAGCTTTCCCTCTCTGCAATCACAGAGGCTGGATGAGAACAGAGAGGAAAAAAGCCAGGTTTGGAGAAAGCAATGCCTCAACCCATACACTTATCATTTCATCTATTCTTCTGCCCCAGCCGGTGACTCAGCTGTCACTGCTTTAACAAACCTCCTCGGGTAAGAGGCTATAAAAGGGCACAGTAGCAGCCATGGCCGTGTTTCCTCCTACATTACCCACAAATGATTTTCCACTGTTCTGCCACACATCCCAGAAAAACAAAATCATGAAACAATGCCCAAATTGAAGCAATCAGATCCAGCCTGGAGAACGCTGTGTTTAAATGAGAACTGCAAAGTCTTATTTGCAGTACATACTCAACACTCCTGCTTTTGACCGCCACTTGTTACCAGGTAAATGGCTGGTTTTCATGTGGCAATGAACGGGCTGTTTTAACACCTTGACGTTATTCCAGCACCCACTCCTACGGCGATTGTATTTCAGCTGAGTCAGAGGCACTTCTTGGAAAGGGGAAATTTAAGCTGGCATCTGAGAGTAATCTCCATCTCAGTTATTTTCAATAGTTAGTGACTTGAGTTACTTGGAAGAGTATCAGATTCAGCCATTAAGGCCTCTTTTAAACAAATTTTGAGGCAAAAGGGATACCTGCTGCTCTGTGTTTTCCACTGTGCCAGGAATATATTTCTGTTTCAGCAGGCTTGAAAGCAGCCAGCTGCCGAACACCCTAACTGCACGATGCAGGTCAGCACAATGCCCAGACACTCTCATGGGTCTACAACCACAGATTAAGTTTCCCTGGTCTTGCCTAATTGATTTATTTTAAAATCAGGGGATTTAACATTCAGTGGCATTCTTGGAGCTAGGTCCTGTCACTTCTGCTCCCTTCCACAGCCTTCCCAGCCCAAAGCTGCGTGATGACCACTCATCCCGAGAATGGCTAAGGGTCAAAGCTGTAAGTGTGCTCCTACAGCAACAAAGGAGTCTCTCTCCTAAGCCAAGGCACTGATTTTTTAGCCACTGATTTTCTTTTTTTGAGCTGTAGTAACACCTTATCTTCTGGCTCTCTCCTTCCACCCAAACCTTCCAAATGCATGTTCAAACCTTGGCCAACCCTGACCAGAAAGAAAAGCAGCAGAGACCTCCACTAATTAACACCCAGCCTGAACAAGCTTTGCTAATGCACATGGCCAGCTATTTACATCCTCAGAATTAATTCTGCTCTTGCTGGGACAAAAGGCTCCTTGCAGCTCTCGCAGTGCAAGCAGCATGATGCAGTGAATGTGCACAGATGTGTTATCCACCTCACTGCAGTTCTGAGCAGGAATTACCTAGGCCAAAATAAGCATCAGACTTCAGTTGCATGTAACCACCCAGGCGGTTTGAAAGATTTTGCTACAGACTGCAAGAGATTCCTGATCATCTGCAGGGTGGGGTGGACTCTACTTTATCTTTAGGAAAACCCCTCTTGTAAGAGCAGCCAGATTACACAAGCATCTGTCATCTTTTACACCCATCACATCAACTGTAGCATGCTCAGAAGGCAGCTTTACACCAAGTACCAACAACAGCAAGAGAGGAGACAATTCTCACCTGTGGCCAAACACTTGCTGGCATCGCCAGCAGGAGATGCCCGGATACGATAGGGAGAGGACGGGATATCATCTCCACCATACTTCACACCAATCGTGTAGCGGCCCGTTTTGTCAGGGACATAGGTGACTGTGTAAGTGCCATCCTTGTTGTCATGAATGTCCACTCTCTTGGGTTTGCCTTCTTGATCCTGAGGAACACAAAACAGAAGATTTAGGCCCTATGAAGTCAGTTATGAATTCCTTTAGCAGGGTAGCAAATCTGTTCACAACCATATTTAGTCAGTCTCAAACAGATACAGAACTGCAGCTTTTTGAGGGTTAAATATATTTCACTCAAAGACTAGAACCAGGAATAGACTATTAGGAGCAAAAAGGTATTAGATCACCACAAACCATCAGTGCTATCATTAACTACCCTTTGTTTGATATGAGAATGTTTACAAGATGCAGCAAGCCATGAACTTGATATTAATTGTAAGAAGTTTTAGGCTTCGTTGTCATGTCACTACTAGAAACAAAAAACATTTCCCAGGTCCCGGAGGCAGAGATTCAGGAAGCAGACTGTGCAGCTCTGCCCTGACAATGCACTGGGTAGCTTTGGCCAGCTGCTCCCCTAAAGGTGTCAGGTCAGGGGGAAGCATTACTGGAGTCTGCCATCAACCCTCCTGGATGCAGCACCCAGCTCCCAACACACTGCAACATCTACAGTTAAAAGCAGGTCTACATAGACCCTTTAACTACCACTTCTACACTGAATACAAGAATTAAAGATATGCATAAACAACACGGTTTGAGCTTCAGTATCAAGCTTTCATATCTACAACTAGGATCAGCACTGTGCATAACGCTTCTGACAGAGCTACTCATCAGCTGCAAAGTGTGAAGCGTTTTAGAAAGCTTTCCAAGGCCTGCTTACAGGGAAACACATGCTGACCCCATTCTCTATTTTATGACTTAACACTGCCTGGGATACAGTGTAAGCTGCAAAGGACTTGAGATTTTAGGTAGAGCCAGAAGAGCTTACTTCTTTCAGGAAGGCTTGTGAAATGTCTGACATTCGACAGCTCTGAACAAGAGGCAAACAAATGCTGTGAGGAGGATCATCTATGCACTCCCACCACGCCGGACTTGTGGAACCTAATCTTCAAAGCCACAGCCATGCTGGGGGCTCTGATGAGCATTTTGGATTTTTTTAAGAGCACGCTTGCATGCCAGAATAAAGGCAACTGCTTTGCTCCACCTGAGCAGACAGCAGGACAGCATGGGAGCAAGAATGCAGAAGGGCAAGTACAACCAGCCATGCCATGACCTAGGCATGCCAGAGCTGAGAAATGGGCTTTACGGCCCACTAACCAGAGACATTTCTGCTCAGGCCACGGAGTCCAGGCACAGAAATTTCAGAAAGAGCAATAACAGAGTCAAATAAAAACATTCCTGTAGTATCTCCTTAAACAGATTGTGACTTTCGGCAACCCTGGGGGAGATTTATCATCACGTGTGGATGTTATCTCACGTCCTTGCTGAACTACACTGCTAGAAGGCTGTCTCCATTTCAAATTCCAGCATTTTCAATGTGTAAGGTTAACCAAGAGCCAAATTTAGCATGGGTGATGACTAAGACAGAAGTCTCATAAAAGCAGCCTCAAGAGCTTCACAAATGCAGAGTGCAAGACTTTCCCATACCAGAGCTTAAGGTCCAGCCAGCAGCCCAGTCTCCAGGACACCGGGTATGTCAGGGCACAGCTGTGGACACTTCGGACAGGAGCCACTCATGCCCACCTAGAACAACGTGTTTGCTCCCCTGCGTGGTGCTGTAGTTACTTACAGTGATCTGCACAGCCAGAAGTCCCTGTCCGGCATCCTTGGCATCCACAGCAAACTCCACAGGCAGGCTGGCTGGTATGCCGTAGGAACTGAGACCTGGTCCACTCGCCGTCACTTTACTGGCATCATACGTAGGAAGCACTTTCACCTTGAAGGGACTTAAAGGAAAACGCGTTATTGCCATTATCCTCCTCCATCAATGGCTGATAATCACCGCAGTACATGCTGCGGTGTGGGTACACTTGCCCTACGGCTTCTCTGCTGTACGTGCAGCAGGCTCAAACCACCGCTGAGCCCTGAAGTCGTGCAAGGAGCTGCACTGGTTAAGTAGAAAGAGCTGCAGCTAGTCCTTAAACGGTGCTCATGTGCTGGGAGAGCACAGTCAGGTCATTAAATCTTCAGTTCATTTATCTTCATCGCCTTACCTGCGAGGAATCTCTTCATCCGCGTATTTGACAGAGATCATATAAGGTCCCTCCTGCGTAGGGGTGTACACCACTGTGTGAGTGCCATCTCCGTTGTCTACTACATTAACAGGCTCCACAACTCCTAAAAAAGCAACAGATGAATTTCTCAGCTGCGCTATTAAAACCAAATTCCTCGCCAGCCATTTGCTGCACAAAGCTCCAAGATGCATTGCTCATTTACAGTTTGCAACAAGCTAAATCTCAATTTGGGTTTATTTTTAATGAAGGCAATGGGCGTGAATCAGCAATCAGTTTCCCTCATTTCGTATTTAAGAGCCACTGACTTGAGAGATTTGTTATTCACTGCTCTCTAGGATCCCATCTTCTTGCTGTAAACAAAAGCTAGCATGAAATTCTGGAGAAAAATCTGTCTTTCTGTACAGTGCAGGCGAAGAGCAATTGCTCTAAACACACTGAAGATCTTTCGAGAAAGAAAATGAGTAATGGTTATAATTGCCTGAACTGCCATTTACAAGATTACGCACTGTTACTGGGATTCGTTGCACAGAACGCAGCCCTAAAGCCAGTTAGTGCGCAGCATTCACCGACCCAGTCTTTCACAATCAGGTATTTGGAAAGGCAGGCTCACTGCCGAGGCAGGAGAACCCTGCAAGCTGCCAAAGGCCTAAGAAAGCAAGATCAATTATTTCAATTTACATTAAGCAAAATCTACAGCAGATTACACGACGTATCAGTCCAGATCAACATACAAAGCAGTCTACAATTACAAGTTGGCTTTAAAACACAGGGAGGATTAGCAGTAAAGCCAGCGCAAAAGAAACATACAGTTGCCATGCAAAACCCAAAAGCAACACTGCTGGCTCCCACTCCCTCCTCCAGATGATTCTTGCTGTTGCCATTTGGATTTCCGAGAGCCAGAATTGCCAGTAGTTAGTGAGAGTTCAAACCTGTCTCAGTGTCACCCTTCGGATCACCTTTAAAGAAATCCGAAATCGCTTTCAAAGGGGAGCGCCATCCCTGGGAATCCGTCTCATCCACTAAAATTAAAGAAGGGTTACCTGAGGGGCACCCACACCAGCGTGACCTGACACTCGAGCGGGGAAGCAGCTCTCCCCTCCCAGCAAGGTCAGTCTTGCAGCCAAAAGGTACCCGATGCCGAGATACTGTGCCACCCAAACAGAGCTTCCTAAGTTAATGCAAACATCACTAACGCTATCGCCCGAGGGCCCTGCTGCTCTCTGGGCACCACTGACAGGTTCCACCATGTTTCAGAGACTCCTGCAACCCAGTGACACAGGTTTCCCAAGTCGCCATTCATGTATGAGATGCTGGATATATTTTTTAATGTCTAAATCTAAGCCACAGCAGTGATGGTTACTCATGTCACTTCTCCCAGCTCTGAAGATTAGGATAAAGCCAAGACCCTGCCCAAAGCAGCACTGCCTAGGGCACAGTTCTCCTTTTACAGCATGACACACGTGTCAGCTGTCAAGGCACACACGACGGATGAACAGGAACACAGGGAAACACTCATTCAAGTAGTATCACCACCTTTGCAAGTAGGGTCAGGACCATGTCACCCACCCAAATGCAGAGATGGGGGCACAGGTGGATGGAGTACTTCAGTTCTTACCTCTGGGTCCTGCCACCACCACCTCGAGGGGTGCTACTCCTGCCTTGCTGGTGTCCACAGTGAAGGACTGCGGGATTTTGGCTCGAACAGCTGTGCCCAGACCTGGTCCTGCAATCTTCACCTTGCTGGGATCCACAACATCCTTCACAGGAACCTTGAAAGGACTGCCTGGAAGTTAATGCAGCAAGTGTTCAGCACCACAGTTAAACAGTTAGAGGAAACCAAAGGTCTTTTTCCCTACTTCTCCTAAGGCTCTTTATTACTATCCCTCAACCTCAGGCAGGAATGACAAGCCCACAGCCTCCATGCTGCTTCTGTAAAAGCCAGAAGTGTAATAATGGTGCTTCTACATTTTCACTGCCTAATCAACTCAGTTGTGATCCACCTGCTTCTCGCACCTCAGAAAAAAATGCATGAACAAAGCCAGAGGCACAAATGAAGTGTCATGCAGACACTTGTTTCCTTCATATTTGACCAAGTTCAGTAGGTTGACAAATAAAACGGGACCAACAAGAAAGAATCAGCTCACTCACTAGGGAAGAATACCTAGATGTCTGCTGAATGACAGCACATAAGAACTCGAACATTGCAACAAAATGTGTCTGGCATTTATTAATTCTTAGTATCAACAAAACATCCTTCTTTTAATCGTGAAGTGCTGGATGCCAGACCTGGAACATTCCCTACAGCTACTTCACTTCAGCTTGACATGCAGTGCAAATGCATGCACAGGTAAACGTCTGCCTGAGGAAACAGTCACTATGCTTTCTGCAGTGCCCAAAACTTGCAGTGTTTAATATAACCCCCATGACAAGTTCACCCATTAGACCATCTCACTGCAGAACAGTCTTGAAGGCATCCACATATCACAGGGCTATTTTCCTGACCTAGTGTGCTAGGCATCACCAGGGCTAACGTCCCTTCCCCTGTCCCACCCATCTGTACCCGCTCTTCAGTTCACCCCTGCATGTGCTCTGGTCTCAACGAGGCTCCTCCACACCCCCGCAAAGGCTGTTTCAGGGACGAGAACAGACTGCAGCCCTTTCTCAAAACTACCGCACCGCGGCACAAAGCACACCACACTTCCCTGCCACGTGTGAGGAACAGACACGGCCACTGTTTCCACCTGGATTCCCAGGAAAAGCAGAAAGTCAAAAACTAAACATCCCCCAGCACGAGGGAGCAGGCAAGGCACCAAGCCCTTAGCTCCACACCCCCATCCTTCTGAAAGCCAGTGAGCAAGAGCTCTTACCAGGAATATGCTCTCCCCCGTACGTGATGTTAACATCGTAGTCTCCTGGAACATAAGGAACATACTCAGCACTGCAGCTCCCATCCTTGTTGTCTTTGCAGCTAATTTTAGACTCTGAAGGTCCTTCAACAGTTATTCCAAGGCCACCGATTCCTGCCCCTCTGCAAGACAGAAACAAACACTGTTAGAATTACCTAAGAGTGGCTTCGTAGCCTTCACATGCTCTGCCTGCATTTTTACCCTTACTGGAATTGCAGTAACCTGACTTCTGATGTCTAACCTTCAGCGTGCTCTGGCATGCAAAGCCTTTCAGCACAATCTCAATCGCATTTTCCTAGAATATTACCCGCAGCCACTATCAACCCCTGGTCTCTGCAGAGCAGAGTGCTCGGTATGTGATGAGGTAGCACACACAGCCATCAGAAGGACACAGCTTGGCCTTTTCATAAACACGGTACTGGGTTTAGCATCCTGCATCGCGCCAGCCCACTACATCCCTCTCTCCCTCAGATATTCATTAAGGATCAAGTAGGCCCAGTTACCTGGTGACAACCGAAAAGGCATTTGGCTGATTGGTGAAAGCTTCTTTGAGTCCAGGTCCTTGTGCCTTCACACGCGATGGATGGCAGCCCTCTGTCACGTTCACTCTGAAGGGACTGTTTGGCACAGGTACACCATCATACATGACGCTGACTGTGTGTGGACCTGTTACAAGAGGAAAAAACACGTTCCAAATTCCCTAAATATTCTCATTACTTAACATCACAAGTTGCTGCAGACTTAAATATCAGTATATGGGTAAGAGCTTCCTCCTGCGTTTCAGAAGACTACAGTAGTGTTTCATAATTGAGATGCCATCTATGCACTGTTCTTCTGAAGCCAAGTTACCGTAAAAGTCAGTTCTTCAAGTTAAAACAGAGCTACTTCCAGCAGAATTAGCTCCTCTATTGGCAAAAATCTTGCTGAGATGCCAGCAAGTTACTGGCAGCCCTCAGCAGTTTGTCAAATGAAAGTGTTAGAAGAGCTGCTTGCTCTTGGTTTTCCCCTCTCAAGCAGAAAAAAAAAAGCAAGAACCCCAGAGGTTACCCTTTTCAAATGGCGTGTACTCCACTGAGTATGTTCCGTCGGCATTGTCTTGGATGAGACAGTCCGCAGGGGAGCCAGACGGGCTCACGATCTGCGTCCTGATATGGTCACCACCAGCCTTGGTTAGAGGTCGAGCATCCACAGTGAACTCAGTTGTTGCTTCTCGGAAGACATCTGCAGGATACGTTTTCAAGAGTCACTTCAAGAACCGCATGTATTTCCGGTGACAAAACATTTTGTGAACCAGCAAGACAAACAAATCACTTGGGAACATAACAAAACACCCCCGGCTGAGGGTCACCATGGGAACATGCAAGGCTATTACAACTTTCAATGCTCAGAATACTCTGTGCAGGACAAAGGACTGCAAGTCCTACAAACTCTGATAACAACAGTTATTCTCACCTTTCCCTTCCACTCCTGGCCCAAACACTTTAACTCTGCTTGTGTCCACAGCTGGCTCCACTTTGACCCGAGCTGGGAACTTAGGCACTTGCTCTCCTCCGTATCTCATCTTGATCGTGTACATGCCAGCCGAGAGCGGCACATACGTGACGACATAGGTCCCATCTTTGTTGTCATCGATCTGGACCTCGGCTTTGGAACCGGCATCCGACACCATGTCCACCCGCAGGTCGCCGGGACCCGCTTCCGTGCAGTCGACGTTCAGCAGCCCTGCCTCACCTACTTTACCACGTTCCAGACCCGGGCCTGTGGCAATGACCTTAGAGACATCAAACGGCATTTCTATGTCTGCCTTGAATGGGGAACCAGGAATGTGAACTTCTTCAAAGAGGATGTTTACGAAATACTCTCCAGGCTTCGTAGGCAGGTAGGAGACTGAGCAGGTTCCATCGCCATTGTCCGAGCATTCAATTTTAGCTTCACATGGGCCTTCTACCGTCAAACCCAAACCTCCAGTTCCTGCCCCTTTGGTATCTATCGTGAATTGGGCTGGTTTTCCAACAAGACCCCCTCGAAGACCTGGACCATGAGCTTTTACCTAGAAGAGAATATGCAGTTGAGCTAAACTAATTTTTTCATGTTATTGCCAGCACAGACTGCCTAGTTAGGTTTGTTTGTGTGTGGGACTTGATTAACAAGCTCTTAAAAATACACAGAAAGCAAGGTCTCCACTCCTCCCAGTTTACTGGAAAGTTGGTATCTCTCCTCCAAAGGTTTCTAGACAAGAATATTTATACTCTTATAACTGTTTTTATATAGACATGGCATATAAAAGGTAGTAATTTTAAAATATTTGCAGGCTGCACACACATTTTCTTGAAATGTATTTCCTTAGAAAGGAACATCTCAATTAATACAGTAGAGATGCTCATGAGGCCAACGTCAATTAAATTAGGAGCAACACGTGTATCTGCCACACTATGCAGGATGCTTGCAGTATTCTTAATTAGTTCAATGTTTTTTCAAATACAGCGTCATAGGAATGACTTCCATGAGTCAGGGAGCCTGAAAAAGGAATGACTCAGCGCTCTGAGTAAGGATGTTCCTGGGTCTGGTTTGGCCAAAACCAAGCCAAGTCTCACACGATAGCCCACAATTCAGTTTTCAGGTGTCAGTTGCTGTTACAGCCCTAAACCATTCACTCACCTTGGAGGGGTCTGGAGGTAGCGTGGCCTCCACAGTATAGGGGCTTCCTGGGATTGGGTTGCCATCGTAACTCACATCCACCATGTACAGCCCTTCCTCCCTTGGGATGTATTTTGCAGTGCTGCAGTCCTTACCCAGAACCGGTTCCACCAGACATGGCACAGCTTTCCTCAGAGGACTGGAAATATTAACATCCAGTTTACCTTGCCCACCAGCTCCTTTGGTGTCAATTACAAATTCCTGATCCTTCCCTACTTCCACTCCTGAAAAAGACAAAACCCGTATTACTGTGTTAGGTACTCATCATCAGACAGTGCTCCAAGAAATCTCTCATGCACATCCCACCCAGGGAGCCAGCACTGGTAGAGCCCTGCTCAGTCTGCATCCCTCTGCATGCAAAAAACCTGCCAAACCAAACAAAAAAAACCCGAACAAGCTCTTTGGTTAATTGGAGCTACAGCCCTAAACAAGCCTGTAAGACATGGCCTGACAGTATCAGAGGCTCATTTCAGGAACACAAGAGTATTTCACAGCCCGAAGTTCCTCCACTTTGAGAAAACAAAGAGACTGTGTGAATGACGTTCTGCACTGCAGCAGTTACATGTATTTGAACTGCCATCTAGCCCCAAGGAAACCAGGTTTCATTGGCAGGTGCCCAGCCTGTTGAAGAGTCCAGCTCTCTTCAACACAAGGGACTAAACCCCAATAACATGCTTTGTCCACGTTGCTAAGGAAACTTTGCTAAAAAAAAAAAGAAAAATCTAAATTGAAATTCAGTCCCCAGGAGGAGCAGCTAAGTCGCAGTGGTCAAGCTGTAAACTTGGAGCTGGTCGAGACCCAACAGCAGCAAGTTAAAAAGAAGATTGTTTTGCCCACTGCTGTTCCAGTGGGCCGTGCTGGCTATCGCCCAGATTCAGGAGACCCTTCAGAGGCTACGCAGCTTCCAGCCCAGGGGTACTTACTGTTTTCGAGTCCATTGACTTTAACTTTGCTTAGGTCTAGCGGAGCAGCAACGCCCACAGTGAAAGGGCTTTTAGGGATAGGATCACCACCGTAAGTTACCAAAACCTTCATTGGACCCTAGTTGGAGAATTTACAAGTTAGCACAGTGCCTCACTTCATACAGGAGCACTAACTTCCGAGCAGCACATAAGCGCTTCACCTAATCCAGTTTAGCTGGCCACTGCCAAACTTCCTGGGTTATGGACTCTCAACCTCTCATTCCACTGCAGCCCTTCAAACTATTAAATGTTTTTTATTTAATGCAGGAAGAAAGAAAAAGACAGTTCTTTCCAACATTTAATCAGAGTATATTCAAGCTGCCTGGCAAATCCTCTGGCTCAGGCTGGTTCCCACCCTCCCAGCACTCAGACCCGACAGCTGAACGCGTGTCCCAGTGCTCCAGACCAGGTATCCCCTTCCACCACGCGCAGAGGCCAGGCCTAAGCCAAGCCCGTAGAGAGGCTGTATTATTACAGCATCTGAAATACCAGGGGTTTAAGCTCTACAAGTCAGAAAGATTAATGCTCTTGTGTATTTTGGCTGGAATACCACAGAGCCATGGCAAGCTCCAGCCCACGATGTGTGCTCCTTTTATTCTCTCCTACCACAGTCCATATTTTAGCTATATTCACTGTTTGCTTACTTTTCGTTCTTGGCTGGTTCAGCTCCCAAGTGAAATAATCATGGATGTTTCACGCAAGCTAGTGAATAGCTTCCATGATTATTCTTGGTTGTTTTTAGAAAACACACACAAGGGTAGCTGTAGCAACACTGCAAGATAGATAAGGCTGAGTAAACAGCATTAAACCAGGGCTCCTCTGCTGCTGACCAGGGCTCTCAGGAATTTAACTACCTAGTCCATCCTCCCCCTGCTCTGAAGAGTCCAGAGTCTCATTCATAAGCTGTTGCTTATGAAGGCGAGAAAGACAGGGTCCAGGAATGACCTACGTGCTCACAGCCCGGAGGGACATCAAGAGTGCTCTAATTACTGTGCAGTCTGCTTCCATCTCCTCTTTTTTGCCAGTGCTTTCCTGCCACTCTTATCTGTGAGAATCTCCCTCAAGTCCACAGCCCCTCCATGATCCAAGTACTTCTCCAGGTGGGAGACCCAAGTGGAAAACCTGGTTTGGGCATCCTGGCTTGTTTCACCACTGCTTTTCATGTGAAACACAGCAATCTGGTAGTGCTCACACACACATGCACAGAGTTCAGACGACTTTGCTCCCTTCTGCATACCAACCCTGACTGAACAAGCAAAAGCTTCTCCAAACAGGCACGCCAGCCACATCCTGAGATCATGCAACTGCTTTATCCAAAAACAAACGCTAGCTCTATGGTGCTTCCAAGAATGCTAATCCAGCATTATCAGATAACTAATGCTGAAGTCCTCCATATCAGTCCACTTTTATACAGCTACATGCAAGGAAGCTGGTGTGGTTGACCGTGCAGCTCATGTGTTTGTTCAGCAGAACAAGAGCAGCAAAACACTTTCATCTCAGCACTACAGCACCTACGTCTTCAGAAATACACGAGACCCGTGCGTTCTGGCGTTTAATAGCCCTTTACAAACACGCAAGCACAGCATAAAGAAAAATACTTCTAGTTATTAGCAGCTTCCACTTTCAGCTCTTTAATGGTGTTGCTAGGAAGCATTTGTCTGTGAACCAAAACGAGTCAGACTGAATTTTTTTCCAACCCAAGGGCAAACCTCAAATGCAGACAAACAGTTTGACGCATTTAATCTGCAGCCCAGCTTCCCTCCTCAGCACTGACGTGTTCACTTTCCTACTGGGGGGCTGCTGCACCGTCACCTAGACTCCGTGCTTTTTGTCCCTGCTCTGGTTTGCACTGCAGCTCCTCTGACGACAGCAGCTTGCTGAGGGGTGGCACAACACAGCCCCAGCTTTGCAGGCCCGCTGCAGCCCTGAGCAGCTGGTGCAGCAGCCAGCTCCGTTTCGGACCCCAGGAAAGCCTCTTCAACGGATAAGGTGTGAAATAACAACGTGAGCTGTGCACTCCTGCGTCAGTATCTCAGTTGCTCCCAGAAAAGAACAGTGACAACCTATCAATAACTACACCAGAAAACTGCGTTACTGCTTTCCCAATGCTAGCTGTCCTGCAGGCTTTAGGGATCCCAAGGAACAGGAAACCCTGGCACGTTTTGTCTGCTTGTTCCTCTGTGCTTGGGTACCAGGGAGGGAGGTCACAGCACCACGGCAAGACGAGCTGTTCATTCCTGTGTTCCTACAGCAGTCAGACCTACCTGCTGTATTGGAGTGTACCTAACAGTGTGGGAATAGTCATAGTTGTCAATGATATCCAGATCTGCCACAGCCTCTCCTGGCACTGGGCTGCTGAACTGCACATCCAGCGGCGCTTTTCCAGCTCCTTTGGTGAACACAGTGAAGTGCGTTGGCTTGCCATTTTCCACGCCTAAAGAAAAATGTTAATTCTAATTTATGCAGAGCTCGCACACAGAAGCTCTTCCCAAGAAGCATTTGGTACCTATAAAGCCCAGCCAAGCAAAATACCAAAGGGAATGGAGTCATTTCCAAAAGCCTGGCATCCCGCTCTGCCGTATCCAGGACTGCATCGCTGCATCCCAGCAATGCTCAGCCAGGCAGTGGCTACCCCACAACAATCCCTCATGGTCCAGCACTGGCTACACAATCCCAGCCCAGCTCTCACCAGTCTTGTTCAGCCCAGGTCCTTCAGCTTTCACTTTGCTGGCATCGTGCGAGGGGTCCACTTTAACTCTGAACGGGCTGGCAGGAATTTCCTGCAACAGAAACACAGCTCTAAACATAACCAGGTAGAAACACAGCTCTGAATGTATCTAGGTTACTCTTCACTGGCCAAAACTAAACAGATAAAGCAGAAATACCTTTAAAATTAACTCCAGCATCATCTTGAGTAAAGTTTCACCTCACTTAAACACTCTGCTCTGCCTTCCCAAGTGGTATCATTCAAAGTCGAGGGCAAAGTTAACAGCTGGGCAGTTTGCAGGTGCCTCTTTTTTTTTTTAAAGGAAAACTTATTTTTATTCCCATGTTCCTTGGAGAGTCACTTAGGCTTTCTATCCTTTAGAAAGCAGCTTTGCCCCATCACTGAGACCACTCTCACTATGCCAGCCCAACACATCATGTGCTTCAACCTCAGCATCTCCAGCCAACCCCTCTCATTTCTGTACCTTGAAGTACTACAAAGTGTTTATAGAAATAGTGACCTAAGTGAACATGAGCCGAAATGGAAGAAGCCAGCTGCAAACTGCCACAGCCAGCTGTGAACTGGCACGTCCTCGCTGATCAAAGAGAGAAAAACAGACTCTAGAAACATCAGGCTGTACAACGAAGATTACAAACCTCTCCTGCGAAAAGCACTTTAATAGTGTAGCGCCCAGCAGCAGGTGGTGAGTATTTCACTGTGAACGTATCGTTAGCGTTGTGGATGATGTCAAAATCAATGTCTTCTTCCTCATCGCTGACCACACGAGCATCACACTTGATTCCAACACTGACGTCACCTAGGAAAAGCAAATGGCGGTTTTGCTACCGTGCAGGCACTGCTAGCCAAACAGCCAGCACATTCCCATTTCCAGTAGTGGTTCAAGTCCCACGTTAATTGACATAAGAGATCACATCACAGTTCATTTCAATGTTCTGCTTCCCAAGGCTCTTCCATGAAGCAAGGAAAACCAGCATGAAACAGTACGTAATGCCCCTGCCTTGCGCAACTGTGGTTCTGGTACCACAGCGACAGCCCAGCCTGCCTTTACCTTCTCCTGCGTCCGTGCAGTCCACAGTGAAGTGGGTCGGCTCGTTCGCTTTCAGGCCAGTTCTCTCCACACCAGGTCCAAACACTTTCACTTTCTGAGGATGACTCCCTTGACCTATAAGGACCTACACAGATTCACAAGGGTCAGAATCACACATGTATGTCACACTCGGGATCACAGTCAAATCGGAGCACTGCTTGGGCAGAGGCTACAGGAAACAGTACCAAGGCAAGAGGGAATTGCTCCAACTCCCCCAGGCTGCAGCAGGACTGAGAGGAGACCTCCAACATGTGAGCTTGTAAAACCAGAAAGCTTTTTTCAAGTGGATAGATTTCCAAAAACAAGCAAGCAGAAGGGCACACCTCCTTGCAGTTGAGAGAAGGGTTTTATCATCCTAGTTATAATGACAAGTAGTTGTGAGCACGGATGTCCTACTTGGCTGGAACTAATAATATCCAACTCTGTACTTACCCTAAATGGGCTATTGGGCACATTGGCTCCTCCCCAGACAACTGAAATGGTATGTTTGATTGGTTTAACTGGCACATAGGTACAGACAAACACACCATCAGGTTTGCTCTTTATCTGGATATCGATAGGATTTCCTTCTCCATCCTAAAAAGCAGTAATACAAGCAGACTGTTCAGTTACTTAAAAAAAGTTTGTACAGTTTGAACAGCCCAAGACTGTTCCAAAATGTGGATGTGTTTTTTCCAGAACTACAGCTCAGAAATACTGAAGAAACATGCACATTACAGTCCTGTAAGCATTCCTCATCTAACACTCGCTCATTCCTAACACCATCCTACAACACGTATTTTAACAAGCTTGCCTGAAATTCACAGGCTCAGAGACACTTCGGGTGCTTCCAAATGACAACTCCAGGAAATTACAGCTTGCTTGGCTGAGGAGACTCCAAGTAAGGAAACAAAGCCATGTATTTCATGCACCAGGGAGAAGTCACCTTGTCTCCAGTTAGGTTTGTTGCCTGACTACATTACACAGATCAAAGCACAGAGCTTTGAGAGAATTACACATGCCCAGAATTAAGTGGTGTGTAAGCAAGTAGAAATACTTAAGGCACTTTTCTCAACAGTATTAAAGCCCTTTTGCTGAAGTTTCACGTAGCTGCCTTTGGCTTTTTACCTGTGCATACATCTTCAGAGGTGCTTTCCCAGCGTCCTTGGTTTCCACTGTGAACTCAGCAGGATTGTTCACAATACAGCCAGTCCTCTCCAAGCCTGGGCCATAAGCCTTCACCTAAACAAACACCCCAAGAGTCTTAGCTTGCACTTCAGAAAGAGAAGGAAAACTAAGCCATTTATTTCTAAAGACCTTCCCTTACCCATAAAACCCATGAAGCGTGGGATACAAGCAGACGCTAGTGTGAAAATTGAGAATCTGGACTAATTCAGCAAGTTTTCATTACATTAAATCAAAGCCACAACAGTGTTATTAGAAAAAGCTGCATAATATCTGGTTGGAGCGTGGCAGATTCAGAGCTTTAAGTAGAAGTTGTTTAAGAGTCAAGACTGTGAGCAGAACCCTTCAGAAACATCCCTACTGTAGTTATGCCTTGGGTGAACTCTCATACACCACCTTATCCGGGTTGAAGTCTCCCGAAGCTGGTCGGATGAAGGCCATGTAAGGGCTGTCTTTTATGTCCTCATCATCACACATGATGTGCACAGCATATTCACCGGGCTCTTTGGGCCAATACTTCACATCACACGAGCCATCGTTCTTGTCATCACACTCAATTTTAGCCTGAGAAGGGCCTTCTATTGCAAAGCCTGAAAAAGGAACATGCTAGGTTTGTGGTGGCTGCTAATTTAACACCACTTCCCCAAACTGCTTTTTATCAGCCATAACCATGCCTGATGCTTTCTTATCGTGCTTCTTCAGCAATATAGGGGATAATCCATCATTCCCTTCTGCATCTCATCCCACAAAACCACAGACTAATACTCCCCATCCCACGTTCCGGTCTCTAGGACTTGTCTTTGATACTCTGATGTAAGTTCGTGTTTAGAACAAATTTACAGACATGTTTGTTTTACTGTTGGTAAAGCTACTGTTTCTCACACGTTCATTGCTAGCACTGCAATATATAAATATATAAATATTTCAGGCAAACTAAGTAAAGTAGCATACCAAGAGAGCCAACTTCTGTGCCAATGGACTCTACCACGAAGTCAGCCGATTTGCCCACAATCCCCTCATGCAGTCCTGGCCCCCAGGCTCGTACTTTCTGAGGACCTGCTTCATGACCCACTTGAACTTCAAAGGGGCTACAAGAGAAAAGAAAAGCATTGGTTTAGAAACGAGGACAAATACAGCATCCACGTTTTTCCCCAGGCATTTTAATGAGGCTTTACATTGGATTTTCCCAATTAATAGATGCTATCCTGTGGTGGCACAGTGTCCTTCTGGCAGAGAGGTCATCCAACCCATCACGTGCTTCTATCTTGCACCACAAATCCTGAGTGTCAAATACTTGGCTTGCACTGCCTGCTGTAGTCCTGGACACTAAAATAACAGATCTCCTCAAAAACTCACAGCGCAGTCCATGCTGCATGATCCACCAAGTTTTATTGGGTTTTGTATTCATCATTTTGGGTTTAGCAAGGCTGATGCGAATCACCCTTCAAAGCTTTCCCAATGTAAGCCGCTGCAGCCCTCAAACAGGCTGTAGATAAACTGTCACGGCAACTGCTTGCCACTAACTTTGACCCTCCAGAGTTTCTTCAAAGGTCAGCATTGCTTTAAAAGTCCACCAACTACATCTCCTCCCCGAACAGCACAAAAACTCCAAAACAGCTACTTCTAACTCACCTTTTGGGGATGTTGTGCCCACCCCATGTAATCGTGACAACGTACTTCCCTGGGGTAGCTGGATAATATTCAAATGCATATACTCCATCCATAAAGCCTTTTTGTTTCACCAACTCCTCCAAGCCCTCTGTTGAAAGATCAGTTCAGCATTAAACTTAACAGCTTCCATCCTGCCTTCAATTACTCAGATGAGTTCATGTTTTCTAGTATTTATTTTAGCTTGCAAGAATACATTTCTTTCACCAGAAAAAAAAAAAGGTCAGGTTATAAGGGAAGTTAGTTCTGGTTGCCCTCTAGGACAAAGACAGCAAACACTTCCAGAAGAAATACAGCAGAAAGTATTTTAAGTTGCCAGACTTAATAGGTTCCCTTGTGTTTTATTTTCTTAGTCTGCAGTATGATGCATGTCATATGTTAAAACAAAAAAGCTTAACATTTGTCAGACTTTGCAACCACAAGTATGCGGGGAATGCCTACTTTTCATTTTCTTCAAGATGAAGAATTTAAGGAGAAAACCTTAATACGCTAAAATTTACATCGATACGCCTCTCGCTTCCCCCCCACCCCCAACCGCATTAAGCCACACAGTCCGAGCACTGTGTGTGTGGAGGAGGTGAAGGCAATACAATGCACCTTTTAATACCAGCCCAGCCGGGGGAGGTGACCGGCTCACACGTACAACCCGAGCACAGCGGTTCCCCGACAGCAGCAGCGCAGCCACTGCTGGAAGCTTCAGAGCCCCCTGCACCAGCCACCCCACCGCCCAGTCTGCCGCAGTCCACGATGATGGCCACATGTGGGACCTGGGGACGGATCCTGACAGGTCTTCATGTCAGCCCACAGGTTCCCTCAACCTGCTCCTCCCCTGCTCATGTGCCCAAGCACCCAGGAGTGCTGCTCTGAGCCATTCCCAGCTGTACCAGAGCAGGATTTCCACCCTGCCAGAGACCCTGGAGCGTGGCTTCAGATGAAGACGCAATGTGAACCCACAAAGCTTGGAGGCCATGGCAGGCACACGTGGGTTTTCCCAGTTTTGCTAACTGATACGCATTAAAATGGAAAGACCTAAAACCAGGTGTAATCTTAGCCAGCCGTACAGATCAAAACCTTCACATTAGACAAAGTAACAGAAATCCCTTCTGAAATTTGGCTTTTTATGGTGGAACAAATCCCATCGGCTCCATAGGCCACCATCTCCTTACTGCTCTTTCTTTTCACCATAACTGCTTCCTCCATTCTCCAAAACACACCCACAGCACAAATTCACCCATGCACTTACTCGGTCCCTTTATAGTCACCCCGAGGTCTCCGCTCCCCGCTGCTCTCGTATCAACCTTGAAGTCAGCCGTTTCCCTCATGCGGACACCCTTGGGCTGCAGACCTCTTCCAGTGGCACGACATGCGTTCGGATTGCAGGCTGCAAGGGAATTTCAGACATCAATACCGTCTTTGACTCAACACACATGTAGCTTAGTCGGCCTGGAACAACCTTTAGTTCAATGTTGACTCAGGACAACCACAGCTTAGCTTTCAGCACAAGGTTTAATGTTATAGCATCGAGGCAGGCAGATGAGAGTCTGCTCAGCCGTTGTCTATGTCCCACGGTTTTTGGGCAGTAGCGTTTGGTGCACCCAAGCAACACTGTCCCCTTACAAGGGCCGTTTTTTAGAATTAAAGCAAAGCTGAAGCCCTGTTGCTTTCCAATCTGATGCCAGTTATCAATACAAAACCTTTACACAGCTATCACGTACAGATATTCACCGTATTAGGCACAAACTTCTTGATGCCTTCCACGCCGAGAGGCACACCGTAGCATGGGGTGAAGTTTTCCCCTTGCAGATAAGCCCCAGGGAACAGCATTATTGTGCTGTTCTTTCAGAAGCACATGACTGCAATACCTGCCATTAGCAAAGCTGAATTCTGCACGTGCTTTGTTAAGAAATGTCACATCAAAACCTTGTCACAGTTCACACTTCCAGAAGCAAAGCCATCAAGCCTTCTACAGACCGAAGGAGCCATGGGTAGGGGCAATAGGTTACATATGGCTGAGCTTAACCTCACGCTTGACCCCTTTAGTCCCAATGCTTCCCCAGGCCTGCAGAGCGGCTACATAAATAAGGCGCACTTATGAACAGTTTTCGTTACAGTCCCAGCCATCACGTGGTCTTCAACTCCAGAGACCTGAGGGGTTTGAAGAGACTTAGGAATAATCACAGCTCCCCGACAGCATCAACCCGACATGCACTTCCCCAGGACACGCCGTGCTTGCAGCAGGAGCACAGTCTGCCAAGCAGCCCGGTAGGTTCTGACTCGTTCCCGTAGCACACACGTTCTACCCTCAGCCCTGCAGCAGCCAACATCGCTCCGCGTCCTACGCCGGACAGCGTAAGCGGAGATCGCATGCCATCTGCTAGCTCCCAAACCTCGGTGGGAACATTCAGGAGCGTGCCTAACGCGCGGTGGGAATGGCTCACGGAGCCCGTACGCAACTGAGTCAGGCAGGTTGTGGTGAAGCCAGTTTCACTGACTGTGTCACACACCGCTCCAGCACCCTTGCCACTTTCTTCCCCAACCCCAACAAAACCCCTTTTGGCTGAGGCAAGCTGCAGGCTAGAAGCTTACGAAAAGCAAACATGACGGAGCATCCTGCACACCTCTTACCAACTATGAAGCCATTAGCAGTGAAGTCCAAAATTCCACAAATGGAGGGTAGCTCAGGAGAGATGAGCAGAGATCTAAAAGCGTAGGAGCACGTAAGGATGGAACAGAAAGCAAGTTAGGAGTCACTTAAGAAGGAAAACAGTAAACATAGTCATTTGAGGAGCAAAGGTGGAAAACGCAAGACACTGCATAGCTGCATAAAACAGTTCAAAAAAATACAAAGGGCAGCTTAATTTTTGGAGGTCTAGGCAGAAAGGAAACTAGCAACAAAAGCCATATTACTGTTAGAGAGCACTGTTTTACCCTGCGAATACCCAGGTGACCCACTGAATCAGATCTAAGATGCTGAAAGGTACAGAGAAGGCAAGATTGGAGCCTATTCTGTGATCACATCCAAGGTGAAAAGTGTCCATCAACATTTAGGTGCATTTTTAAAAAGCATACCCTCTCCGATGAGAACAGTGCACGGAGTTTTGGGAATTGCCTCTCCAGCAAAAGTCACTTTGACAACGTGAGGACCAGCTTGAACAGGTTTGTAGGTGCAACGGTAGACTTGGTTGCCTTTGTCTTCTACTACAACTTCAACAAGGCTTCTCCCCTGAGGATCCTCCACTTCCACGTTCACGTCACCCACACCGGCACCTGCGAAGGAAGTAAGCCCAGCTGAGCCTTGCCTTCCCCACTGCAACGTGCACGTCTTTAGGATCACAGCCGTGCTCTGCTACCATTCCTAGGCACAGACTGAAAGTTTAACTTCTGCTGACAGCAACCAGACACCCAAGTGGGTGGGGGCAAGACAGGATGGTGGCATCTCCATGAAGTCATCAATCTGACAGGGCTCTGCTGCTTCACCCACACAGTTTCACGAGAGTATTATCGTACTGAATACACACAGAGCCCAGTTACCCTGTCGCGATCACCCTGCAGCACCCCTATCACAGACCAGCCCACAACTTCACCAGTCGGTTCAATCTTCTTGAGCTTTGAAACAGTTCAGATTAAGAGCAGAGACAACGTGTGTGCTGGTCTGGACAAGGATCCTTCTCTGATGGACTATATGTATTCACTTTTGCTCGGACACCTGCTCCTCTCACATTTTATTTAATTCATCATGGAACAAAAGTAGTTTTTCCAGACACTTTCAGAGGCCAGACATGCCTATACATGATTCAGACCACTCCCTCACCCAATTAGAGGCTGAACATAACACTTCCCCTCACTATAACCACATTTAATTTTATTTCTAAGCACCCTCAGGCAGAAGGCAATTTAAGATATGCTACTCAGCATATTTCAGTGTTTAAATACTTCAAGTAACTGCCCTAAGTAGTTTCACATTGTTCTAAATGAATTAGCATTTGTAGCATCTTATTGACTCATTCCTCTAGGCTACAGCATTGGCCTAACAGCAGGCAAAACGCCACATGATGGAGATGCCCTAATGAAGATAGTAGCCCTCTAATAATTACAAGAGAGACTGAAACCAACTCATCACTGAAGAATGAACTCTGGCAGATTCTTTCTGTAAAACCAAATACAGAACAGAGTGAGCATTCACAGTTTACTCACAGTTCATTTTTCAGGAGGTGGGTATTTCACACTCCCATTTAAAATGAGCTGGGGGAAGAAACCAGTCAGGAACTTGCCTGCTGCCATTCAGCAAGTTCATGGCAAATTTCTGGGCGATACTCAGCTCCTTCCTGCCCCATCTCAGCTCCATCCTTCAAACACTTCATACACAGATGAAGCTCCCAGAGCAGCCCAACTACTGTTTCACCTCTGAACTTGATGGGGCTGCAAATCCTCACCCACTTTTCAGTTAGCGTTCCTTTATTCCTCCAAGGGTTAGGTTCTCCTCAAATCTGAAAAATCTAGCGGATTTTGGTACTCATTCATCCTGCTTACCTGCTGTGTAGAGGTCAAAATAGGTAGGCTTGTTGGCAATGTTCCCTGTCGCCTCCAGCCCCGGTCCCTTTGCTGTTACTTTGCTCGCATCTCCCTGGGCTTTGTCAACGTTCACTTCAAACGGGCTCTTGGAGATGTGCTGCCCGGCAAACAGGACCGAAACCTAGAGACAGACAGCATCAGCTCCCACCCACCCAGCAGAGACAGGGTTCAGTGTCACCGTCACGTAGCCAAGCATGGGGTCAAGCGCCTGCGTTCCCAGCATGGAGAGCCTATGCCTCAAAGGTGAGAGACCATCCATCCCACAACCTTCATCCTGTCCACGCAGCCTAACTGCTGGCCACCTCCTTGAAGTGCTACTGATTGAAGGGCCAGCCACACTAGTGGGGGTGCTTGAATCTGGATGTGCCAGCAGAGGCAGATCACCACCCATCAATGAAGTGGCAGCAGAAGTCGTGTTTATCTTTTCAGACTGGCTGTGGGGACCAGCCATTCAGGAAGTGCCAAGCAATGGGATCATCCTTCATAAACCTACTTTCTGCAGGCATCTGGGGACAGAGCTGGGTGGGAGAACCTTCTCTGCAAAACTCCTACAGTGTACAACAGCATCAGCAAAGAAACGCCTTACAGAAACAACCTGGTACTTTCCTCTGTGACAACCCACAAAACTGGTTTCATAAGCTGCAAGAAATGGCCCCACGTGAGAGCAGAGCCAGCTGTAGCACTTGATACCCAAACACCCACACACCTTCTCCCAACACACACCCTTCTCCCTTGAGAAGGGGGCAGCCACATAACCCAGATGGAGAATTAAGGACACGTCAGGTTACTTTTTCTTCAGGATGCCTAGAGCAGCTATTACACCGTTAGTAAACACACAGCCCTCACATTAACCAGCAGAGCAGCTCATTTAGTAAGAAAACAGCAGTTATGGACACACAACCTACCTTGTGAGGTCCAGTAACCCTTGGCACATACTGAACAGAATACGTCTTGTTTTTGTCACTGGACGGCGTTATCTTCGCCTAGGAGAGATAACACATCCATCGTTGAGCTGTGCCTAGGCACGCCAGCCTAGGATTTTTCTGGGCAGCACTTGATACTGCGGACTGTTTCCAGAGTCAGCAATGTCAGAGATGTGTTCTGTGGGAGCAGGGATCCTTGCTACCTCCCCATCTCACACACAGCAAATACCCCATTGGTTTTGCCTTTACGTGAGACAAAGCAAGCCACCTTCTCCCCACCCCAGCCCTCTTCCTCACTGTTAATTGCTCAAATAAGGCAGGCCAAAACTGAGGAGACATGAAGTCCAAAATACAGCTGTATTTCTCTGGAATGTAGTAACATGATCAAGTGGAGCACTTGGATGAGGAGTTTCTATAAACATTAAAACCAGCATTTTAACTCAAAATGATTCATGGCATCTAAATAGCTGCCTTAGCCATTTTTGCAGAATGAGTAAGGTCTAACAGTGATTTAGTGATGTGTGTTATCTAAAAGTGTATCAGAATGTACTTGGCCAGTCAACTTAAAGCACTGCAACTACCGGACACTGGAGTTGTGTTGCTTAGTTACAGAGAGTGAAAAATTTTTTAAGTTCATCCAGTACAGCAATTATCAGGAAAAGCTTGAGGATTGCACTTTTGATAGATGGAACTTTGCAACTTCTTTTTAGATTACTTATCTGTTATAACTTCAAGTATGAAAGATGGAGGTTACTCCAAAAACTTCATTGTTCAGTCTAGCTTTAGGTTTTCCACACACATTTAACATACGTACCTCCTCTCTGTTTCCTTCCGGATCCTCTATGAAGACCATCAGGTCTCCCTGCCCAGCACTGATGGTGTCTACTGTGAAGATGGCAGGCTGCTTCACCATGTTCCCATGAGGCTCAATCCCTGAGCGGCAGAGCAGCACATTAGCTGTTGCTACAAAACCCAAAAGGTAGTTTGGAGGCTACCCACAAGCTGTCCAACCCGTTCTCCTACATGAGCCCCCAGCATTGGCTTTCCCAGGCTGCTACAAGATGCCCATTCAACACCTGCTCAGAGCATCAAGCCCACAATAACACCATTCTTACAATACAAACATCGGTAAAAATGGGTTATATCACTGGACTCAACTCATCTCAGGGTCTGTGGCCGAGTCAGGAACCCACCTGGCACTTGGTTTTAAGTGAAAGCAAGTTACCCACTTTGCCTGAGCAACACACTGAGGGTCAAGTCCACTGCTGGTGCATGATCCCGGACAGCACGTGGGGTATGTGCAGTAGTTGCTCTTCAGGAGCTACTCTGCTTTGTGCAGCTAAATGCTGCACCAGTGCTGCAGTGCAAGGAGAGCAACCAGGGAGGCAGGAGAGAAATTTTGGGAAGCCTTTGGTAAAGGCCTGGTAAAAGCCAAGAGTGAAATACTTGGTTAAGCAAGACAGTTCTTACCTATACTGTCTCATTTTACTTCAGAACTCAGGTGTACAGCCACTGCTCAGATTTACCACTCTTTGAAAGCTGCTCAAACTACCCCTTCAGAATGAACACTGTACAAATGGCACACAGGAACCTCTTTAAACCACAAAACCCGTGCAATTCTATGTCACTTCCACTTAACTTTTAATCAGAGTTTCCTTATTCCCCAGCACAGGGCCTGCTGCAGCATGCATTTACCAGCAGGGTTTCATCATCTCCCCATACTTAGCCCCAGGTCATGACACCTGCCATGGTGGTGTCAGACTGAGTGGGTGGAAGAACTTCCCAAAGTTGCTGGTTCCAGACTAGCTGAAACATATATACCCTTCCTTCCAAGGGAATTACTCCTCAGCTTATTCATAAAACCGTGGGCACTACTGCTCTATGGCACAATTAGTGGAAAATGCAATGTCTGATAGATTATAAAGGAAGTGGTTGTGAACAACAGAATTCCTGAACTTGTTTATCTTCAGAAAACAATAACTTGAGAGCAAAGCAAGGAAGATCATGTTTTTACTAGGAAATCTGAGCATTCTGATAAGGTGTTAACAATTGACAAATTCATTCTTTCAAACTAAGCCCTAGATTATCATCCAGTTTAAACAGCTATAAATTTGCTCTGCATATCTTCAGACCACCGCACAAGCATTAGGATGTGGCATTCGAGTTAAGTATCCCTCCTTCTGCAAGCTCAGCGAGAGGGATTGCTTATCCTCAGAAGACAGCTTCAGCCGGGACAGCATGAGCACAGCACTTTCTTAGCCTACATTTCATCTAGATCGTCCCCTCCTCTCAGGGATCTGCTCTGGCCGGGTAAAGGAGAACTCGCCGTGCACCGGTGTGTAACTGCGTACAGCATCCCTGCAGCCTCACTTCACAGCAGGCCCACAGCCAGCTGCCCTCCGAGCAAACCGCTGCCATGCCCAGGGAGATGCCCTACAGTAAGGCTCACGTTGGGAGATTACGAGCAATTTACATGGAAAAACAATGATTTACAAAAATATATAACATAAAACTGACCAACTTCACACTTGACAGTCACCTTTTTCTGGAAGCATGAAAAACTGTTACTCATCTGTCCAAAAGCCCTGCCCAGTTTGGCAGCGAGCCCCTTGCTGCTGGAGTCACCTTTCGGTTCTGACATACCTTAGCAGTCAGAATTGTCATTTATATCTAGTGACTCCATTCTGGCAATTAACTTCAGGAAAACATCAGTCTTCCAAGAAGAGCTGCTCACCCTTTAAAACCTCCATTACAATGGTTCCAGAGCATGGTACGCACAAAAGCGGGCAACAAAACAATTCCAGTTTTTGAAAATGTCCATGTCCATGCATTCCACTAGTTACGTTTCAGTGGAAAATAAAGTTGAAAAAAAGCTGAAGAAAACCAGAAAAAAAATAAGGAGAGCTTTGTTTCTTTTCATTATACTCTAATCCACTCAATTTTGAAACCCACTAGTTCTAAAATTCTTGAAGGACCAACAGCAGCCTCCAGATCAAAAAAACCAGATGGAATGGAGAACTAAGTGTAATGCGTAAGTGATGTCTTGCTACACACCAAGCATTTTAAAGGTAAAAATCATTTAGTTGCGATTGTATTCCAATCTAGAGTAGAACCACATCAGAAGTTACAGGTAAGTTAAAAATACAAATGCCTATTTATATCTACAGTTGCATAAACATCTATGGACAAGTCCTGCCAATTTGCAAACACAGCCTTTAACACAAAATCTCAACACTATTTAATGTTTGAAGGGTTACCAACCCACCTTTGTGCATGTGCAAACAAAGCATTCACACCTACTGATCAATTCAGATAACTTATTTAGAATTCTCGCCCTAACACACATCTGCCACCAAGCCTGGGAAACGGGAGACTGCCTCTACAGAGATACACACAGACGTAAAGAGGTTTTTGCTCTTATAAGGAGTGCTTTATCACAAAAACCATCCACTGCTAGATCAGCAACCATCAGGAACCATAGGCTAGCTTCAACCTCACAGCCAGGTTGTTTTAGCCCTGTACCATGCTCCTTCTTCCAGCTGTGGACTGCAAGGCTGGCAGCTTGCAGAACAGGTTCAGAGACTTTGGGGAATTTACATGTTAGAACTAGGAGTGTCTTTTGGACTATATCCATGTATTTCTGAAACTAGGCACCACACCAAGAGTATACAAGTGAAACTTTGAAGTCAGTTACAGTAGGCCTGGAGTTTAACATAAGCAAAACACCCCACCCAGCTTTCTTAGGAGTTAAATGCTCTGTGCAGCTTAAGCCTAATGAGTCCTTACCTCTGCCATAAGCCCTTGCTTTCTTTGGATTCAGTTTGGGTTTTAAAGGAGCTCCTGGTTTCAGCTTGGCTTTGGGGAACTGGGACAGGTAAGTCATTACAGAGTGCTCATCCACATCGGGGTGGATAATTTCTTCAGGGGTAATAACCTGAAAGACAGCGCAATTAAGTATATAATACCAGTGCTTGGTTACCGCATGTCAACACAGAAACAGAACTATGACAGAGTAACATTTCAAAACTCCCACATGCTAATGCGATTTCTTACATTTCTTTTCCCTTTGATACAAACAGTATAATTTATTATCTCACAGCAAGAAAATCAAGCATCTCATTACAGTCTCAATGTGGTTAGGGGCTTTCTGTGCCTTGATTATTCGGAGTTCCCAGGAGACGACAAAATAAACAGTAGCAAGGCAAGACAACAGCAGCTATGTTCCCCCTGAAAAGCAACACGGCGATAATTGAAACTGAAGAGTCAGTAACTCTGCTGGTACTGCCCTGAACTGCAACGCTGGCAAAGTGCAACTTGGCGTCTCCTCTCCCGCTCCCAGGGCACAAGCTGCTCTGACAGCTTCAGAGACTGCAGCACTTCTGACCAGCTTTACCAGCGTGAAAACAAACACATTCTCTGTTTGAAAATCATCTTTGCAGGTGATTTCCAAAGCCAGTGAGTTTTTCTCCGGTGGAATTCAATGCAGCAAAACAAACTCACCCCACGGACTAGGTAAGTGGGCAGCACTATGTATGGGCTTTTCCCCCTCCCCCCTCCTACATGGTGCAACACCAGCTGTCTTCAGAGGAGACACTTACACAAAACCTTACAATCAAAGCTCCAAAATGTAGTAGTGCGCTTCACTAAAATTTGCCCTTTCTTAGGCAATTTCACACCAGCAGACACTAACTCCTGGAAGTGTCCAAGCAACTTCACCTGCTTTCTTCAATCTAAATTCAAGGTGGCTGCAAGAACAAAGCTAACGGCTATGCTTCCCGCAGGCAGCGTGCACAGCCTTACCTGAGGCACACCCAGCCAGTCGTCCGCCTGCTGCATGGCTTCCCGAGCGTTGTCAACGGGCTTCTTCGGGTCCCAGGTCTCCCAGTCAGGGCACAGGCCTGCAAGCACATTTCAGCTGTTAGATGCCATCTGCAAAGGAGCTTCCCTAGCTGAAGAAACCAGGGACAAACTCCACGAGCACTTGTATCACGCTGCTATACAGAAAGACATTCAAGAGCTTTTTTGTAAGGAAAACAAGAGAAGCGCTTGCTGCCCACTGAAAACACTTCCGAGACCATGACCAGCATCTCCAGGAGCCTTATGGCACATACAGTAACAGAGAGACTCCCACCCATCCTGCCTGTCAACAGGGATGTATAGCTTTTCAGTCAGCAACGGCACTGCTTTAAATTTAAGCTGGGCAAAACACGCTCCAAGTTCTGCATGAATACATCGAGCCATCCCTTATGTCTCACTGCTTCTCCTGCAGCAAATTTGGAAAAGAAAATTTCAGCTGCTTGACACAGCCTGCATTAGAGGAACACTAGCAATTGCACTAGCAAGGCTGTTTTAACAAGAAGGTGAGGAAACTGTGCCTTTTTCACACTTCATCACATTACTCACCTTTCAGAGCACAGCCTTGGCTTGCTAAACACTGCAGTTTCAGGTAGTGTGCAGCTTCTGGCTGCTCTGTGCTCCCTCTGCAATCCTATTTCAGGAGAACACATGAAGCCTCCTGCAGTGCCCTGTGGCTGAAAGGTTGTTGGCACTTTCTGTGGGAACAAGTCTTCCTCGCATTTAGGAGCCAGCATTTGCGCCTTTGTCCCTTGAACCCAATACAAAGCTCAGACGTGGCGCCTCCAATAATGCAATCACACATTCTGCTTTAGGCCAGTATTTCTCTTGGCCAAGTCGTTTACAGCTTGCTGCTTCCCACAGCTGGCCATTTCGGACTGTGTTTTCTTGAAAGTCCCATTCCCGTCTCCAGCTCGGCGGTGAAAACCTCCTCCCACAGGAAGAGCAGAGCAGCCACCAGAAGAGCAAGCAAGAAAACACTGACCAGCGGAGCAAAGGACTTACCTGGGGCACAGCTGTCAACAAGAGCCCCCAGTGCTTTGCCATCCTGCCAGTTTTGATTGAAGTTCGTGATCGGCAAGTAAGGAATTTTGTTCTGGATCCAGCCCAGCAGCCTCTGCTTAGGGGTCTGCTTCTTTGCATCATCATCACCTTCATCCTCCCACACTGGCATGGAAATGGAGTAGTGGAGGATAAGGGTCCATATCAGGCCAAGGATCAACTTCAGGTTTCCATCAACTATGGCTTTACTATCTGGAAGACAAAAGACATACATCTGATTACTTCCCACCCTAAAGGAAAGAGGCATGCTTTTAAAATACTGCATTAAAAATGGTAGCAAAAAGAAGTGCTATATGATGAAGTCCAGCAAAGCCAGAGTCTGGAATTAGCACAAAGTCTGCATACACCACAACCTGGCTATCAATGGCAAAGCGAGAAGCGGAGGACCCTTGGGCATCCTGTGCACCATCACACTCCTTCCCGCACCAAAAGCCATTCCTTCACACTACAAATTGAGAGTCTGAAGAAAAGGAAAAGCCAGCTCTGGCAAAACCATGTCATGCTCTAGCCCAGGAAGGGTTTATCACACAGCAGCCATGCTGCAGCTCTGCTTTAAGACAGCCCTTGCAGCCGAGTTTAAGGCTGCTGGGCATCCAGATCAGATTGCTGTGGGAAGCTGTCCGAGGGGCAGGATATTGTTCTGCATCAGCTGGACCTTACAAGGTGACCTCTACAGTCTGGTGGCTACTCTTGCCCCTTGAACTGCAGTGAGCCACAGGTCAGATGCATCCCCTTTGAGCCTGTAGTTGCTACTCAGGCTGAATTATACTTGTAACAGCTCTAGTTTCTTCAAACTCAACCCAAGCAGGGTTCTTCTGCAACATTATGGGATGCCCTCAGCCTGACTGATCCTTTCGTTCACAGCAACATGTTACAGCAGAGCTTTTTTCAGTTCTTTCCTCCATTACAATGAAAACTACTCAAGAAAGCCTTTTTTAGTCAACAGAAGTCACAAGTGACCTGGCAGCTTTTGTTTGCTTTCCAGCACCCGTGGGCAGATGCGGGAGTAAAGGTAACTACAGCGGTACAGACTCACTTTCATGCCACCGAAATAATTGCGCAGGACTCTCAGTGAATCCTGGCTAGCAAAGGAAAAGTGGCCTTCCCCAGTTCAAATTCAGTCTTCACAGGTAAAGTCCTTCAAGCCAAGCCTTGCCATGTCCAACGTCCACTAGGCATGCCTTACTGCTCCTACAGAGACGGCAGCAGCAACCCAATACCATCTGAACAATACACAAAGATCTCCTGACTTTCAAAACAAGTGATTGCACAGAATGGCGACCAAGAACATTAAGCACCAGGGTGTTCCCTTTAACTCAGGCAAAGTGGTTAATATTTACATGGTTTCACAATAGGGCGGTATGTCCTGAACAGATAATACTGTAACTTCAGACCTTGAATGGCATTTGGCCTTTCTGGATAGTTAATGTCTGATTTCTACTCAGATTCATATGGGATTTTTTTTTTTAACATCAGTTTTGACTAATCTTACAGGATTATGATAAGTGTCTGCCACTTGACCGCTCGCTGCTGATTTCGTATCCAGTCCGAGATACACAATAGATAGCTATGAGGTGATTAAGCCCTGCTGGGTTTTAATTACAGGTTCCAAGGTAAAAGTCTGCATCACATAAGTAGCATGTCTCCTAGCAACAACTAAACAGTCCCTGCTGTGACCTGCTTCCCTCCTCTTTCCAGTTAAGCTACAAACTGGTCAGTGAAGGGAAGATACTCCTTTACAACCTATCAGGGAAAGGTCTCCTGAAAGAAATCATATTAGAACACATGGAAGAGCTGCATTTTATGTAAAAGAGAGCCAAAGCCCTGCTATCAGGCTCACCACAGTGCGTGAGCTCCTCAAACCCAAAGTAAGGGCTGGAGCATGCAAAACCCAGATCTCCATTGCGAGCCCCAACTGCCTGCAGCACCTCCATCCCACATGCCCACAGCCAGACCACCCGCTGGAGCACACCGCCGGCCATTGCATCCCTACGCCAGAAACGCCTCCGAGCTTCGGTTTCAGATTTATACCGACATCGGCATTTGTACTGGAGTGGACGCAGCGATGATTTAGTACGCTGCAAGTACACTCATTTCAGAAAGGCATCCAGGATTCCCATGGAGGAAAGCCAGCAGGACAGAGTCACCTCAAGCACACTGCTACGCGCACGTTACTCGAGATAAAGAACGGCCCGTTTCATATTTACAGCACATAAATAACATCTATACGTGAACGTGCTGCGGTTACTGCAGCAGCCAGAGCGTGCTCAGAGCTTCCTCCAGCACCCCATCGCCTTCTCCAAGGGCACAGCTGGGCAGTGGTCCTTGACCCAGGGAAAAAGAGCCTGTGGCACATCGCTGCTTCACATCAAGAGCAAGAATATCCCGTCTCATCAGCCTCATCCAGAGGGGCCGGGTATGGGGCCGCTGCCCTGATGAACAGGAAAAGGTCACTGCAGGAATGGGATGGCTCTTCCTCCCTGGGGCTGGTGCCATCCCCACGACTGCGCTTTGTTAGCAAAGTTAGCATGCTCTTACGGCCTCCCCGCTTCCTGACAGGCATTGGGATCTCATGATGTAATTTTTTCCAAGCCTGCTTGTAGGAGGGCTTGTCTGCTTTCATTTGGGGTGGGGAGGAGGGAAGGAGAGAGAAGAACTCCTGGGCAGGACAGCAGACCTTATCAGCACCCAGCGCAGCTGCTTGCACACACCTCCCACAGGCACCCCACTCCCAGCTACAGGGGGTCCCACCGGCAGCTCACCTCCTGGCCACCCTGGGCTCACCACCTCTATCACGATATAAAAGCACCCTCCATATTCAAGAAGAGACCACAGACCAGCCAAAAGCAGGCTTGGCTTCCAAGCACTGGTGTAAAGCTCAGATCCACCCAAGCATTCAGCCTCTCCTGGAGAGCCTCCACTTTGGTGCTGCCTTTTTAATGAACCGTCCAAAAATATTTAGCGCATTACCTCTGGCATCAAGATGCAAGTATCTATTAACAGGTCCTGCATGAGGAGCACAGAGCTAGTACAGAGAACCCTGAAACCCACTTAGTAAAACCAGATTTGCAGGCATCCCCCACCAGCTCCAAGTGCACACCGCCAGCATAATACATCCAGGATTTTGGAACAGTGGGGGAAAAAAAAAAAGTGTTTCCAGTGACACTTAAGCACCAAGAATCATTACTGCAGGTGCTGCCAGCTCGGCTGGCTTTCCACTGGATTCCCTCCATTCCCTGGTCTGCTTCAAGACACTTTTTCTTGATATCCCAGGCTGGAAAACGGATTACGTGAACAGCAGATCTTGCAACACTGCTTTCCTACTACAGAAATTACCTTTAGGCATACTTATTACTCACACCATCTATACTTCGTAGTTTTACAGAGCCTACCAAGCTATGCTTCTGGATTGCTCCTCTGGAGCTGGTAGTAAATTTACAAGGTAGAGATGCGCGCTTGGTGGGTCAGTGCTCCAGAACCACACTGCGACAGCTCGGCCCCTTGAGGATGCCCCTCCACCAACAGCAGTGTTTGGCTTTCAGCTTTGATGAACTAGGTGGACAGGAACAAATTGTCTGCTTTCAGCTGAAATGAAGAGCGTGTATTTACTCCACGGCACCAGGCGAGTTTCCGCAGATTAAAGGAGCCCTCTCCACACGGGTAACAGCCGCCAATCCCCGCCTTCCCGTGCCTCGGCGGAAGCGAGCTGTCGAATCTCATCCGCCAAGATAGCTGAGCAGGGCTGAACAAAGTCTTCACAGCACCACTTCAGACAGCTTTAATGTAACCTGCTGTGGAGAAGCGCGTTCACCTGCATAATTTGCTTTACAATTCGTGTGTTACAATGCCCACGCAAGATGCGCTCGCACGCATGCCAGAGCGCACTCACTCGCTGGTTCGCTGCACCCCGCAGGAGACACATGCTCTGGAGATCAAAGTTCCTGCGGAGCTGAGTCACGGCAGAGCAGGATACCTGCTGGCAGCCGTTCCACTTGTACTTTCAAAGGACGCATTTTCATTATTCCTGCAGGAAGCGGGAAAGGACGCATTTTCATTATTCCTGCAGGAAGCGGGAATCCATGCCACAGGACCTCTCACTTGCCTCAGGCCAGTCGTTGGGATGATTTGGGCTCAACCGGAAGCACAGGATAAGCAAATGCAGAGGTGTCATCTAGAACAGCCAAAGGGTGATGGGTTTGGAGGGTTTTTTGGTGGTGGTGGTGGGTTTTATTTTTCCATTAGAACTAAGATTTTTTGGGGGAGCTGTTACATGCAAGTCTTCCTGACACTCAGCTGTAGACCCCAAATTTCTGAATGCAGTTGAGTGGCCACTTTCAGACAGTCTGCAGGTTATCATGGCTTGACACATGGTCCTGAACCAGCAAGAAGCAGAAAAGCAGAAACACTCCTGTTTGGATTTAACAGGAATTTTCATTGCCACCTACATTGTTCAATGTGCATTTTAACTTCAGTTACCCTCACTCTAACCTGTTTTCCTCCTCTGAAAGTACACAGTGGCAATCCAGTGCCACAATGAAGCGAGATACAACCCTCCGAGCAGCACACAGGCAGGAGCCATCGGCAGGGACAGGCAGCAGCCAGCCCACTGCTGAGAGGTCCTGGCGCCGGGACACAGCTCGACAGGACCTACACGCTGACTGAGGGGGAAAACCTGCCAACGAGACTTAAGCTGTTCTGCAGAATCAACACCAGCATTGAACAAGCGAGCACTCACTCTTCTGTTTAAAAAAAAAAAAAGTAAAGCCTATATATAGCCTACAACATTAAGTTTTATGTAGGAGTATCCTGCTTCTTAGTCAGCTATTGGGATTTAAGTGGCTGCCTGGTAGGGTGAAGAGGAAAACAGACTGAAACAGAGCTCATTTGCTTCCCCCATCACACCTCTGAGTCTAGATTGTAATTCTTACCCTTTTATTATCCTATTAACTAAGTGGCAACCGGCCTAAAGAACGGATTATGGCAATTCCATAGGCCGGCAGTACAGGCCACTAGACTCTGTCTTGAAAAGGAACCAAGTTTTAACTGCTCAAGTTGATTTATAATTGTTGCTCTATACTGAGTATTAGTATGATATGTTACACTTGGACTGTTAGTATCACACTCCTTAAAACACAAAGACAGACGTTTAAGTGCCTAGCCTTCGGCCAGCACCGTGACTAGCCTGAGCCAGCAATGTGACCATTGAGACAAACGTGTGTCATTTTTACAGCCTGGACCACAAAAAACTTACCAGCCCAACCTACCAAGTGGAAAACTGCCAACACTGCCAAGCTCAGTCCTCTGTACTTGTGTATTTGCCCCAGGAGAAAGTGCCAGAACTGAAGCCTGGCACTGATTCGAAGCTTGCAAGCTCATCTACCCCAGTAGAGATCCCTGCGCTCTACCTGGAGCATTGTGCCACCGCCAGCGGGATGGCAAGATCTCTCATTTGGTGTTAGCTCTTTAAACAGAGCTGTCTCAGGGTCTGGAAGTCACAGCATCTGTGACTCACTAAATTCAGCACCTTTTGCCTTTAACCTAAGCACCCAGGGCACGTTACAATTTAAGTTTAGGCATCTTCAGAGCTGTAAGATTATTTATTAGATTTACACGCCATCATCACTTGATTTTGAGAGCTAGCGCTGAAAGAGAAATTCGTGTGACCTCATGCATTTTTCAGAACAGTTTCACTTGTCCTTGGGCTTTTTCCCAGCCCAGTGTACACCCGTTATTTCTGTCAGCTCTGTACTGTAAGAAGCACAGTTTCCAGAGGATAACAAAATGAATTCAAAAGAAGATCTTGCAGACTGGGAATCCCCCTCACTCCTCTGCTCGAAAGGGTTTCCAAGTTGCAACATGGAAAATTCCAAGCTGATTTTTGGGAAGAAGAGGGGGGGAAGAAAAAAAAAAAGTCTTCCTGTGAGGGTTGGAACATATTGGAACAGAAGCCCAGATCATCCATAAGGTCTCCATCCCCTGAGATAGTCAAATTCAACTGGACACAGCCATGGGCAACCCAATCATGTTTGGCCTGCTCTGAGTACATGGCTTGGACAATGTGGCCTTTGTTAGGTCTCTTCATAACTAAATTATTCTACAATTTAAAAAAAATATTGTTTGACTAGTATCTTTTGCTGATGTGCAAGTCTGCTTTGCCTTCGGATGAAGCACAAGTACCACCTAAACTGCAGCAGCGCTCCTTGAACTCTGCCCTACAGCAGAGCTGCAAGGCATTTCCCTGGACAATTAGTGGAAACAAGATAAGCTGCCGCAGCAGACAGCTTCCTTAGTAGCTCGAGCTAGTAGTACAGACTGAGCAAAGTCTCCTGAAATAAATGAACGACTGATGAAGCAAATGTTGAGTAGTGAATTTTATTCATTTATTTTTTTAAACAGTTTCTTGGCTTCAGCTGCAGTCAACACAGCTTGTTCACAGACTGGGCAAAGTCATCTCAGAAGTCTGAAAAGCCGCCACCCTCCCCAATCTTCCTGTCTCTACCATTTTGTTTTATGCGTTATATGGAGTAAGAACCCAAAATGCATGGTCCTTAACACAAAACAAAGGAGCGGTAACAGCCCTTTCTCCACATTTCCAGACACAAAAGAACTTTGTGTAGTGCACAAAGTTCATCTCAGTTATGGATCATTTAAGTATAGACTGTAGGAATTCTAAATCCCCGTGTCTTGAAGTTCCTGAGTACTTTCACACCCCTAATTACCCTCGCCTATTGCTAAACAGCTACAGCAATTGGGGGACAAAAAAAATTAAGCACTCATTAGGGCTTAATCCTCTGCAACAGCGAAAACTCCACATTAAGCCTGGCTCTTCCAAAGCCCCGCTCCACACATGCCAAACAGAAGTATGCAGATGAGACAGCTGAGCAAGCTGCCTAAGGAAATTCTTTGCTGAAGCATACAGTATGTGTTCGCAGGCTTACCGCGCCTGCTAAAGACATTAACGACATCCTCTGTAGGGATATGTCTTTAAATCAATTACACAAGTTCCTCTGTGCTTTGAGAACATAGAGCAACCATTTCCTCCAGTGACCCTTAAGCCCAGGGCCACCTCGCAGCTTGCCGGGCTCAGCACACGGCTTGTTGTCCGGCCGCATGCAGCCGGCTTACCCAGCTACGGCCCAGGGCTGGCACGGGGCGGCTGGACTCCGGCCAGCTTCGCCCATCCCAGCCGTCACCTGCTAGCCTCCAAGAGCACCGCGCTCCAGCCCCACCACCCCTCCGGAGTGTTTGCAGCCAGCTGTGACCTGTGGGAGAGCTGTTCTGGCACCCACTTTACCTGAACACCACCGGGCTTCCAGCTCGGCTGCTCCCAGCTGAGCTCCCGCGCCCTGCCCAGCCAGCCAGTCAGTGGTCAGCTCCACCAGCCAGACTCCGGGCACGTGTCACCCCAGCAAGTGTCTCCTCAGGAAGCGCAAGCAATGCCATGTCACCTTTTACACTAAGCTTTTTGCAAGGTGAGTTTTTCAGATGACAAATGCTGTTTCACTGGAAGGTTGTAAGACCAGTAACTGAGCGCTGATCTGGGCACAGACAGAAGGATGGAAAAAATGTTGGGGTTCATTTTAGCATTTGAGAGATTAAACTTTACAATTTAGGAGGTTTTCAGTAGTTTTTACTTTAACTGGTTTTGAAACCATTCAAATCAGTCAACTTCACGTGACTATCACATCCATCACCATGTACTGGTGCATGCTGGGCCTCTGGAAAGCATCTCTCACGAGATGGAACAGGCAACTGTAAAAATAAGGTCAAATCCAGTCCTTTCAGTGTCGGTTTGGCAAAAAAAAAAAAAAAAAGGCCGACAGGCTTTTAATATAAAAAAAGAATAAAAATAATTAAGCCAGCGGAGCTCACAGGAGCGAAGTACGGATTAAAATAGCTCTGCCCAACTTCTTAACGGGCACCTGGAGCCCACTTAGGTCTCAGAGCCAGAAGAGAAAGCTGTAACTCGAAGCAAGTGGCGGCCAGCAGTGCAACAGCAACAGCAACCAACCCAGCTTCTCCAAGAGAAACGGAAAACACCCAAGGGGGTTGGAAGGAGAAGTCAAGAATTTCAAAGTTCGGAATTGTTCGGCTGGGTGGGGAAAGAAGTCAAACTGCGGGTGGCTTAAGATCAAATTCCTGAACACTTTCAGTCTGAATACACCTAGGGTTTTGGTGCCCGAAGAGCCGCGCTCCAGGTGACGGATGTAAGAAGGGGGATGTGCTGCTCTCGCGTTCAAGAGAAGCCCCAGGCAGGGGTGTTGGTGCGCCGGGGGCTCTCGCAGCCAGGGCTCCTGGGGACTGTCACCGCGGGCACAGGGCCGGGATTCGCAGGGATGCGACGTGGAGGAAGAGCTGCCATTCACACCGGCTGCGGCAGATTCAGTCCCTCACAGCTGCAGGGCAGTGGTGCAGA
>NW_010249311.1:0-40383 GCF_000690775.1 Eurypyga helias | reverse complement strand
GAGGAACGCCACTTGTTACTGGTCTTTACTCAGACACTGAGCTGTTAATCACCAGTCTCTGAGTGGGACCATCCAGCCAGGTTCATATCCATCAAGCGGTCTGTGTGTACAATCCATGTCTCTCTAGTTTAGAGACAAGGATGTCGAGCAGGACAGTATTGAAGGCTTTGCACATATTATTCTAATTGTGTGCTGGAGTAGCATTGTTTAGATTTGGATTTCAGTAATTTATTGGTTCCTGTCAGGATAAGTATCTGTGGTAAACAAACTTGGTTTGAGACACGGAAGCCACAGTGAATTTTCTGGTACATGATTTTTCTCAGGCACACTCCTTACAGTGTGACCTCTGTGCGATTCAGCTATATGTGAAATTTGTGGGGCAAGCCCCCATGTAAGTATGGCTTCAGATTTGCTTTTGTTCTGTAATGACTGTTGTGCAAGCTGAAGGTGCTTGAAGTGGAAAAATTTCTGGATTGGTAGGCAAATAGAGATTTTGAGATTTTTGAGATTTTTTGTCTATGAGATTTTTTGTCTATAGCTTTATATATAGCTATGAGATATTGTCACTATGCAAACTAATGGGGACCAGGCATGTGTTATTTTTATCTTGAAGAAGGTTGCAGGAAGCAACCCTATATCCATGCAATAGACTAAGAGAGCAAAATGACCTTGTGTCTGACTGGGCACGAATAATACTCAGCAACAAAAATGTCATTAGCTTGTATGTGTCTTTCCCAAGAAAACCTGAATTAAGAGTTCATTATTCTTTTCAGTAGCAAGAAATTATTGATGGAAGAAGTGTATACAAATACCAGGACTTTGCAAAATTAAATTTCGTATCTGAGGTGTAGTAGGCCTATAGGGAAGCTGTAAGGGTGGTGAAGTTTCTCTTCTCAGTCAGTTAAAAAGAAAACCACTGGCAACCCTATCTAAAATTAATTGTAATATCCACTAATGGAGGTTCTTGGTAATGCTGGAGATGAGCAAGGATAGGAGCTCCCTCAGGGCCTTGCAGGCAAAGATAGAATTACGTTCCTGGCCGCAGTCTTGCCCAGTTATGTACTGCAAACACCACTTCTCATCAAGTTTGGCACTAGAGAGCCTTTTTTAGAGCAGCAGGGACAACGATACTACAATCCTGCCAGTCTGTGTAGGTGTACTGCAGCCTTTACCGTGGGGAAAGCCCATCTCTGTTGCCGACAGGTGCAACAGATTCACTTGGGAATGGGATCTTATGGACACTCATCAAAAAGGCATCGTATTGTTAGGTCTGTCGGAGCTCTCGTGGATAACCTGGGCACAGCTGATCCAGTCGCCCAGCCCTCATACTGCTCTGAGCATAATTGCAGCCTGAAGTATGGCAGGAGACCACGTTCCTTGGGCGACTGCCAGGGATATGTTCTCTGGGAGATGGGTTTTTGTGGGGTTACAGATCCCCTGGCCACCAGCCAGCGGTGAGAGCAAGGCTGGTGACGCCTCTTTGCCGTGGCAGAGGGGTGTCCCAGAACAGCTCGCTAACGCACCAGCTCTGCGGGATGCTTTCAGCAATTTTACTATTTCACACTCCCAGTGCTTGTAGTTGCTGTCAGTCCCCTTGCAAGCTGCTGTCATATGCCTGATGTTTTCAGCTTGTGCTGGGAAACATTCCTTTAGTTACACAGCTCGTTTTTCTCCCTTTCTCCTCCTTTCTGTGTGTCTCTATGGGGCCAGGGTTTAAATTATTTATCTCCAGAAATATTTGCCATATGAAGTCTCTCCACTGGCAGGGTCTGTCAAGAAATGTGTGCACAGAGGAAGCTTTTTCCCCTGTGAACTTTTACTGGTAAGTTCCTGAAGAAAAAATCAAGAAACAGAGGTGGAAATTAATAACTGGAAGTTTAAGCTATGAATTATTCTCATGCCATACATTGTTTGTTGAAGCTTGAAGAGGTGGATCTTTTACGTCATGCATCATATTTCCTTCTGAGCAGTAGAACAAGCAGCAAAAAAAATCAGTTCTGCTTCCACATGAGGTGAGTCTTATGATGAGAGGTGTTCTTAGCTAACTGCTCAGACATGTTCCCAAATGATAAGAGCAGAGATCAAAAATCTTACAGAGAAAATGAACTAGAAAGCCCTTAGGACCAGAGTCAATACTATCTCACTAGAAAATGGATTCTGATAGGCTCCTATCAAGTTTAATTACTTTAAGGCTATTATCCATATAACAAGCTTCTCAGGCATTTCTAAGGAACAGGTATATTTAATAAATTAAGAACTTAGTAAAAAAACATTCCCTAATTATACTCATTAGAAAATTTAAGCTACAAGAGAACCAATAAAGCTTCTGCTCTATCTTACACAGACAGCAATTATTGAATAGTTATCTTAAGTCTAAATTAACAAGCACCTTTCACTTTCTCAAATATACCTTAGGCATCGTTTCAATGAAGGAAAATGTCTTACACATATTCTGATTAACTGCACGCTAGTCCTCAGTCTACAATTTGAAAACCATGTTGCCATTAATTAATGATGCTCTGGTTTCATAATAATAAAAGATATGGAAATGAACATTTTGAAATTGTACATGTACCAAAAGAAATGTTCGTTTGGATTAATTTTTTTTTTAATAACTTCACAAAGGAAATAGTGCATGAAGTTGCTTGCTGTCACACAACTTACAAAACTGAAGGTTCTGTAGTTAAAACATTTTTTCTGCCTTTTCACATCGTCTTCATCGATGCAACTGCTTTCTCTAGCAAAGATGGCACATGGAGGGAATATTTCTTTTGCATGTCAAAGGAGTGAAAAAATTTCTTGAACATTTCTGATTTCTATTTATTTACCAAGACATCTGTAAATTCTCTGCCTCTTCCCCCACAGAAATGGGCAGGATCCTGTGTTGCATCTTACCCCCAACCAAGGCTTAAGGCAGGCAGGACTCCAGTGTTAAGATATATTTGATATGTTGTCAGTAGGTAGCAAAACAATTATTTGATTCTTAAAGAAATATTAGCTACACACTGCAAGAAACTCTTCAACTAATTAGACACCTTGTGTTGTAAAAGCAAGGTTAAATACTTGAGTTAATACTTGGATCAGTTAAATACTGATCAAAAGTGTCTTAAGTAAACTGTTGAGACAATTTGATGCTAAGTATCATTTGAACCGTTTCTATGTGTTTTGTTTCAAACCTAAAAGTAAATAACCTCTCACCTTTTGGTTTGATAACCTTTCTCCTTCTCAACAAAAGGTCATTTAAGGTTGCTGCTTTTCCTCCAGTTTGGTCCCTCCTGGAAGCAATACAGACTTTAACTCTCCTTTTTGGAGGTTATCTAAGACTAGTGCAGGAAAGGGATGAAAAGGTCATCCTAACCTTTTCAGCCCTCTGCTTGCCCTGAATGGAGTGATATTTTGTGCCTGGGCTATATAATTAGAACCTCGTTCACTTCATTAGATCTCAGGCACCCTGTTGGGCTAGCAACACACTGAACCGTGTTTCCAAGGAAAGCCTTCTGTCTGGTGTGTAATGTCTTAATTAAAAAATGAAGTCATTCTGATTCTTAAAACTTGGACAAGTTTAATTTTGATCACAAAGAGGGATGTAAAAAGAATTGCTTTCTTCTATAGGAAAAACCCAAAAGGTAGTGGAAAAGTGTATTAATCTGCCTCACTGGAGAACGACCTCTGAGTATTGAGGGAGAAAGTTCTAGGATGATTGAGAACTATGGTAACGCTTCTGTAGGTTTCATGGTAATTAAGGAAAATGGTGAAAAGTAGTGCTCTCCTTCCAAAACTGAATTTTTGGAAACTGCTAATTACAAAATACTGAAGAACAAAGGGGGCAGGCAGCTTTAACCAAGATATTCTTTGACAAATATCATCCTTTCTGATTAAATATTAGAGACTGATTTTGCAAGAGATATTGAAATGATACAATTTCCACTTTAGCAAAGCACAAGCCGGAGTAAAGAAACTGTTTATGAGTACTATTGCTAATGAGTGCTGGAGGGAATTTGGTTTTGTGCTTATGTAGTTGAGAAAATGCATGTCTGGTGCAACAAAACCCAAAAACATTCTTTTTGCAGTGTGTAAGCCAGGATGGTAGCACCATGGTTTCCATTGCTTCCTTCTCCTTCCCTCACCCATAGTGGGAGTCAGGACACATCTACGGTGAGTTATTAATACAGGAAGAAGATAAAATAATTTCAATCAACTAGAGACTTATAGATTCTTACCCTTACATTTTAGGACCCTTTTTTTTGGTAACATCTGAGTACTGTGAATAGAAAACTGCTTAATATTCAGCAGAAAAATATATTGCAAATAGAAAAAATAAATCCTTTTAAGGGGATACTTTGCTAAAGAACTGTACTTGAATCTTTACAAAGCCTGAAGGGGTATACACGAAGAGTGAAGTGAAGATTTATATACTGGGTTTCTCAGCCTCTGCCTGCTATGTGAAAGAACACCACAGTCTACACCAAATAGTCGTGCAAAAAATTACCTGAAAAGATGTACTGTTAGGTAACAAGTCTACGCTGAAAACCACACAGATATTGTCAAGATGGTGTGATCTTAAGCAGAGTCTAATGTGCAAGGACCTGCTGACACTAATGTTTTCAGTGGTTGATTATGGAGAGTTACATCTTTTGTGCTCTTCATGTGCAGCAAGTGTGATGTGGGGAGCACTGGGCCCACTCATTTTCGTCTTATCCACACCCACAAATCTGCAAGGGTGAGCTCAAAGGTGGTAACGCATCATGTGAGAGGGTTGAGGGAGGAGTAATTATCTAACTTATAATAAATTAACTGAGGCAAGAATAGAACAGAAATAATAGAAAAAGATTGTCTAGGGCAAACACCTGCAGTCTGGGGAATTGCTACAGATTGGAGAAAAGGTCATGGAAATATTGAAACAGAAACTCTATTGGAGTACAAAACTTAGAGTATGATTTTTCAGCTGTGCTATTACAGTGCTTGCAGGAACAAAAGTTGTACCTAGTGTATCCCAAATGTGATTAATCTTTAGTTGGACCTTTTATTTTTCTCTGACAAACGGGTCATCTGCCTTCAGTATCCACATTTTAGAAATTATACACCCAGGATTTGTTTTAATGATGTTGTATTATTTTTTTTAAGGCAAAGCACTATTTCTAAAGGGATAGGAGAAGGTAAAGGAGATAAAAGTATGTCAGCTGCAGCCATCTGAATAAACTTGTGCCAGCTGGGATGAGTTAAGTTCCCTTGATGCAATATGACTTGCTTTCTGTATACACACAAAAGGGCTAAAATTCGGTGTCATCAATATGACAGGCTTTCTAAATCTTGAAATATTTTTCTACAGTTTAGGTCTAAAATACTTGGAAGGTAATGGTTTGGTAAGATTGACCACATGTTTTTGTGCTTGGGAGGTTTTAAGCACTACTGCTGATGAGCTCTCCGATTATGACAAGGGTTAAACTACTTTTCCCTTTATTTTTCCCCCGTGCCAATGAGCAAGCTATACAAAGGTGTGTGCCATATGTATAACAATAATTGTAACTCAGCAAAATATTTATTGGCATTTTGCTGCCAACACAACTGAACCAGATGGGAAGTATTAGGCAGTGTGTCTGTACCAGCTGAGGAAGACTGGAGCTCAGCTGGATCCCAAGATGCATAGTATTTGCAGCTGGGCAACCAAAGATTTGGTTTTTGGGCTATATCCCTAGTTTGTTAGTCTTTGTGTTTAATGTGTCTCCCGGCTAAATACAGGCAAATGAAAGGTAAAATAAATGAGTAAACCTCAGGAAAGTTTGGAAACAGGGGAATTAAGAAAGGCAGATTATAATACTGACTTCTCTGTGTCTATCTTGCTGTACAAATGCAGGCTGCTCCTGCATCTCATGAAGAAATTCAAGCCAGCAGATAAGGTCAGATATTGCAAGGGATCATATATAAGGAAAGTGTTTATATGTATCTAACTGCAGTTAGCATTGCTCTGTTTAAAGCTTGAGTTCCTCTTTTGGTCTCCAAAAAAGCTTTAAAATGTTAAACTAGTAAGTTAGGTTGCTATGACATTAGGCAGAAGTCACATTGACAGCTGAGCTGCTCACTGTGGTTTTATTCTTGGTTTAACTTGCTACAAGCAGACATTTTTCTGTTTGACAGGCATACATATATCAGAGCAAACAACCACAGAAGGACACTTAGTAAGACAAAGGGATGGAAGATGGGTACTTATGACTGTTGACAAGCTCTTGAGATATTTAACTGGGGGACCGAAAGGTCTTCAAATCAGAGGAATCCAAAAGAGGAAAACCAAATTATGACCTGGTAAATGTCACCTCTGCTGTATGACTGGATTACCTGAAAATGTAGTGTGCTGAAATGAAGTGTAAATGAACTGAGTAAGTTTCCAGGTGAGAGGGAGTAGTAGTGTTTCTGCTTTCTCCGGCTGGGTTTGAAATGGCTCGGGCAGTTGCCCTTATGCTGAGGTCCAAAGGTCTGAACCTGAGCACATGTGTATTTTGTGTGAAAATACTGGAGGAGCAAAGCCCTGAGTCACAACAGTGAGGCAGAGTGACAGGTGCTCATTCCCCCAAATCCTTCCTGAGCTGAATGCCTTCTTGAGTTTCTCACTGATGGGATTTCCAGAGGGACTGCTAGGAGTGCCCAGCAGAGGCCCAGCATTAAGGTCACAGAAGTCCTCAGCTGTGCTGAAACTGTTGCAAACACTCAACATGAAACTAAACTTTCTTGTTTAAATGCCAGTGCCAAAGCTGTTGGTGTAAGACATGCTAGCCCCTAGACTTCCAAAAGCCTTTCGAGTTCGGTAGAAGAAAAGCTCACATTGCCTCCAAAAAGTTGGCTGTCAGCTGAAAATTTCCTAACCCTTGCAGCAGCTGCAGGTTCAGTTCTTACGGAAAGGGGGGTCCCTTGCTGACCCACCGAAGAATGTATTGGGCAGGCAGCAGACCCTACAGTTGCATGCCTTCTATGTGTACGCTCCAGGAGAGGGGCTGCACTTGCTTGACCAACACGTGATAAATAGCTGCAAGAAGCTAGTTCAGCATGTAGGAAGCTGTGAAAACACATTCCAGTTGGGAATGTTGTGACAGCTACCATAAAGATGCGTTACTTTACCTTTGAGCATCTGGTTGTTCCTACAGTATATACTTTGTTTGGGAATATGATCTCTACAAACAGCTTCTTATTTCATGGCTGAAGAGTAGTAACTGAATGCATTCAGACAAATTTACCATGAAAGTATCGTATTCCTTTTATCTTTGGACAGAGGGAATTCTTCAGGCAATGTTTCTTTTGATCGATAAATGCCAACCCAGCAGTCTGCTGCTGGCAGTGATGAAGCTGTAGGTATCTGTCTGTTCTTTCTTGACAGAAATGTATGAAATTCATTCTCCAAATGCCTTGATAATGCCAGTCAGGCATGATGACAGTGAAACTAATTGTGGCAATGGTGCCCTCCTAGAACTAGGGAAAGGTGGGAGGCATGCTCACAGTCCAAGGACTGTAGTGGGAACCCAGCTAACAAGGAAAAGTCCTCATTGCTGGGGGGTACTGCTTGCTTGCTTTTATCAGCTCCTTGAAACTCAGCCTGCAGAGCAGCCACCCACCTAAGACTGATGCTGACAGAATAAAAGCAGCATGAATCATAGAGAAAGGTCTAAATAGCAAGTGTTCACCTCTCTGGACATTCTCTGTAACAAGAATTTGGGATTAATAATCCCTGCTGTTTAGGGAAATCTGCATCTTTCTCCCCAAGCTCAGATGAAGATGCCAGTCTATTTATGGCAAGCACTGATTTATGCATGCCTGCCAAAATTTAACAACTTAATCTAGCTATAACAGATTTTTATTTTTTCCTGAAAATATACTTTTGAAATCTTCTACTTTCTAAAAGGCAGGTATATGCCTGATGAGATACTCTATAGGTGTATCTATACTAGCCTATCAGAGTAATCGATATGCTCAAACAGACTGGCTACTGTTCCTTTTTGCACCAATACATTGCCAATACTGCCTAGGCAATCTTGTTAGGAAGTTTATCCCTCCCAAATGCTTAAAAACCAAACTGAGTCACAGTTCTGAGTTTACAGTCCCTGTAAATGCAAAATGTTTAAAAATCAGAAGGAAAGAGAGAAGAGCAAAATCCATGTGTGCCACGGATTGTTAAATTATTTAACCCTTATAATAAGGGTTAGGGAGTATATGCTGGTAGTTAAATATTTGACAAGTAATTTCTAATAAAGAGTGAAAATCATAATTCCTCTGAACATCTTTTGTGGGGATAAAATAGAGCAGTGCAGGAGAACTTTCTAGATTACATTTTCTGGTGGGGTTGGTAGGACTGGTAATACTGCTAATACACAGAGTTTTTGTTGAGCTACTGGCTGAGCTGGGTGGAAATGAGTTTTCTTGAATGTAGAACTGCAGCCAGACATTAACCGTTGATCTGCTTTTTTCAGAGTTACAAACCTGCATCTCATGAGTGTGCTCATAGCTAAAGCTGAAGTGAAATAATAAAAGTTTTGAGATAACAGATGACAAGAATCAGCTGCACAACATAAACTGATTTTGCAGATAAAATCTCTGTTCTGAACAGATGGTGTTATGTCCCGTTATCTTTACTCACGTTGGTTGTCAGAAATGTATTAAAATCTGGTACCTAAAAACAAGGGAAACGTGATGGACACACTGTTACCCATCCACTAAGAGATAGCATGTGTATTAATTGTACTGCAGCAAAACCAGACTACTAACAAGTGAAAAGATGTTAGTTCGTTTCGGGGTGAGCTGTGGGATCACCTCAAACATACCTCACCTCAGAACTGTGTGTGTAAAACTTCTGTCACAGACCTGGTGAAAATGTGCTTTGTGGTATGTGCTGGAGAGGACTCAGTACCACTGACTGGTGCACTCGAAACTCACAGGAGAATTGGCACTGTGCAACATGTAGCCCTTGACCATCCCACAGCATCTCACCTTAGCTGGACATTTTAAATATGTGATCTGTGATACTGTTTTTGAGAGATGACCTGCCATGCTGTTGTGGTAATGGCTTGTGGTTTGGTACTCGGAGCCCTTGCTACCCTTAGGTGAAAAAGGAGAGCAACTGTGAATACCATGAAGAACATTAAAGTAATATTCAAACTGAATTTCTAGGCCAAATGTTCAGTTCTCTATAATTTTTATTTCTGTATCATGTCAAACAGATAACTTTTATTTTAATCAATGGACCAGCACATCTAAGCTATTTTAGGATTCAAAGACTATCAAAGTTGGGAACTTTTGCTCAGATAACAGAAGCATCACAGTTCAGACACCTTTGCAGAACTGGAAGTTGCTTCTTATGGTTCAAGTCCTGTGTGCTATAAATACAAAAGCTGAAAAACTGTGAATTTATACTGACTGTGAACAGAGACAGAATGATAAAGAGCTTTATATTAATCTGGATTTCCCTTTCAGATTGTTAGAGCCAACATGGCCTATTTTTGAGGACCTTGCCAAGACTTACTTATCTGTGACTGAGGTATCTGTGGCTGTAGACAAATATTGCTTGACACCCCCAATTGTGATTATATTTCCATTTCAAACCCACATGGATAGCACTTGGTCACTCTTTTTGTGATTCTGTCTTGTACTTGACATAGCCTGAAATCATATTTAATGCCTAAATTTGAACGCTAGATATTACATTTTCCTCTTGCCATATGAGAATGCCCTATATACACATATCTGCATATGACAGACCACCCCTTACCTCAACCAGCTGAATATATTGTCATCTTTAACAGCAGAAAAGCTGAGGGTGAGACATCCTGTGTTCGCTAGATGGCTCTTGAATATTGGTGATGAAAACACAGGTGGGAACTAAAGTTACATCAAGACATTTCAGGCACAAGACAGATAGGATTTTTCATAGGATGCATAACTCATCCTTGGAAGGGCTTTTTGAGACTTGTGACAGATTCATTCGGTAATTAGTAAATTCCAGCAGTCGGGAGTGCAAAGCTGGAGAGGTACACAGTGGGTCACAGGTTTCTGAAGGGGAGTTGCAGCTCAGGGCTCAAACATTAGACAAGATTGATTGACATAATGGCCCTCTGTCGATCAAAACGCTAGACTGTAGTGGAACTATAGACTTTGAACTTTGTGATACTGAGTATTACACTTCAAGGTTGTGTGGAAGGAACATTGAATTAGACAGCCAAACAATAACCTCACTCTGGGAGTTTCTAATAACATTGCAAAGCCATGCCCAGGGTTGAGTCTGCAGCACAGACCAGGATCTAAGGATTTTGAATTAGAATTTGATGCATACTGCTTGTACAGGCTTGTGGTAATTAGACAGAGTAAGATAGTGTGCTCAGTTTTCTTGACATACAACCAGTTTGCTGGAATTTAGCACTACCACTTCTGTTGATTAACCACCATCAGTTAAAATTATAATTGGTTTAATAGTTGAACTATGGATATATAATTTCTATCATAACAATGAAATAAACCTCATCTTCTCTTAAATGCTGACTTGAAGACTGAGAGGCAAAACTTAAATAGATAACTGAAATTTCATAATGACTTCTTTGTTACCTTAGTGACACTATCTTTACACGTATCCTTGCTAAAGGGTAGAAACAAGTCTGCACATATATGAAATCACGATATGGCATTGAAACCTGAGGAACCATCACACCTTGAAACAGAAGGGGGAACTGATTGATCTAGCTGAAGTGGAGGGAAGAGGTGGCCATAGATTCAAATTGGTTGGAGTTTAGAGGGAGTTAAAGGGAGTTTTAAAAAGAGTCATCTCAGAAAGACAGGTTTTCTGACTGAATGCCCATCTGCAAGTTTACTGATGAAGCGAAAGATAATTTTCAACTAAGAGGATGAGGTGACCACTGCGGCCTCATGTACACCTTTTGTGCTTACACTCCAGGTCCTGTTGCTGCCCATCGTGCTGAGCTGTGAGTGATTTCTGTTGTGAGTGCCTTGTGCTGCAAAGGGCTGGACTGTTAGAAGAATAAAAAATTTCTTCTGGTGTTACCAAACACAGGACGCCGAAGGGAAAGAATACGTTCACTGGAGTGCCAGTGGGATGTGCTAAATGGGTATGGAGCTGTGCAGGGTGGCGGTGGCAGGAGGAACCCCACTGTGATTGTTACATTAGCTTAAGGCTAACCCCACATATTGAGCTGTCAAATCTGGGAGAAAAGATACATTGGAACTCATTTTTCTGTTTGATGGGACACGGTGGGTTTGAGGAATGAAAATGAAAAGCGAAATTAGATTCAACCAGCAGTACTTTGGAGGAAATGTAGTAAAAATTGGAAGGGTGCTAGCAGCCTTTAGGAAAGAGGTGGGGGTTCAATAACACAAGCCATTATTTGTGTTAGTTGAAGTGTCTCCATTTATGTGATTCTACCTTTTTCTCTGATATGCTCATTCCTATGGTACTTTAAGATACTAACTGCTTTTGTAGCTGGTAAGAATGTTTGCAAACATAAAAGCATCAAAATAATAAAGTAACCATTCAAACAACAGAAAATGAACAAGAGAAGCAAGTCAGAGAAGTCAAAAAAGGTGATAAAATTATGTTAATTTAGACTGACAATGCTTTTACTGACACATAATGGAAAATTGGTGTAACCTCAGTTAAGTACCTTCAAACAAAGGTTTTGATTGGTTGCTCAATGAAGTCATTATCTGCGTGGGGTTTTTTGTTTGTTTGGGGGGTTTTATCAGCCATTAGGAAACATTAAGCCTTTCACTGGTTGGTACATTCTTAGCCATAAAGTGATTTTCATCGTTCCTAATTTATACATGTTTTGGAATGCTACACAAAAACGTATTTTGAAGTCCTTAAGTCTAAGCTGTGGTGAAAACAAAACATGGTTTATTTTAGGAAAAAGAAGTAATAAATGAGATATCTTACTTGATAAGAATTAGATATAATCACTGCATCTCCTTTTTTTACTTACTTGAGGAACCTTTCTTTATAAACTCAGAAGTGATTGATCATACTGACATTCTGTGTAGCATTTCCCTAACTTGTTAATGGGGAAATGGAATCAATATTTACTCGCAGAGATGCTCCTGAGATTATCTATATATTAGAAATAGAGATTTATCGTTTGTTGTATTGAAGATGAAATTATTTAGACCACTGACTAATCATGGAAAAGAGAAGTGGGGATTTCTGGTGAAAGTGAACATCCAGATGCCACCATGCTTGAATTGTTCTGACACTTACTAGTTTTATTATAACTGATCTTTGGAAAATTTCCTTTAAGTATACAATCTGAAGTTCAAAATCAAGTAACTTCTTGAGCACTTTAATTAAGATAATGTCTTCACCAATGTCTTAATTTATACAAAGTAGACATCTGCTTGATGGTGCTTGCATTATTTGCGCTGAAGATGATTTCCCCCAGTTCAGAGCAGACCCTCTTTTACCATGGATGTGGTGGCGAGACAAAAAATCTTTCATTTATGTAAGTGAATTAGTGCATCATTGCAGTCTGTAATTTTGCATCTTTTCTACAGTTTTGTGTTTGTTCTGAGTATGTTAAATAACAGCTGCTTGAAACTGTGGTTATTACTTGGAAAGGATAATAGTGTAATATAGTGTATGTTTTCTATAGATCAGCTCAGCTGCTTGCTGTTCAAGCCTGGGAAATGAGAAATGGTAATCTGTTTTTCTGCATTTATCCTCTACTTTGTCAGTAAAAGTTGCCTCTAAAGGGCTGAACAAATTGTAACCGTCGTGTCAGATAGTGTTCTAAAATACGTGTGGGTATCCAGCTTCCCTCAGTCCCTCGTGGTTTCAGTGATAACTTTAGCCTTGAGCTATTTCAGTAGATGCCCTATTTAAATGAATATACAGCTGAGACTGGGAAAAGAAGGTGCAAACTGACAGTGTTAACCCTAAGCGAGTTCATTTGAAAATTGTTTTCTTCTGAAATTTATCAGACCCCACAGCTTACTTTGTATTCCAGTGGTTTCTTATTCCTGCCTGCTAGGCTTTCTGATTGCTCCTCACCAACTGTAAAAACCATCTGAGAGGATGTAATTAAGCTTTGGCAAGGGAAGCAAGTACCTTGAATTTGAAACCTGCAAAAGGACACTGAGCTGATAGGGGAAAGAAGACAAGAAGTTTACTTCATTGTGGATAACAAAATGCTCAGTCAGATGTATGTATTAAAGCCTGTACAGCACCACCAAGCCCTGGGTAGGAACTTTGTTTTCTCTCAGTAAGGGGAACACACATTACACGTGTTCTGCCTGTTCCCTACCTGGTGAATGCACTGCCTGGCTGGTCAGTGCTGCTTGTCCCTGCTTTACCCTGGCTCTTGGAAGAAATATTACAGGAATTAAACCAGAATTCCTCTTGGTCCTAGTGTCATCAGGAATAGAGCTGTGAGGGGAAATGTTTGTTACTACTAAGCCCTCCTTACATAAACTTTACTATTTTTGCACCCAAAGTTATTTAGGCACCCACACTTTTAATATTGCCTAGATATGATGCCACCCTTAATTAAAGGTTCCAAATTCATGGAGATATTCAGATTATGATGAAAATTAGTAGCTCAGCTCTCAATAGGCACTGAATAGTATTTACCAAAATTGGAATCCAAGGTAGTAAAAGATTGTTTGCATTTTGAAATAGTAATTCTCATGGCTAATACAACATTAAACCAAGTTTATTTTTCATTTCAGAGGCACTGGACCCCCATCAATTTTTTTGGAAAGAACAAGTATTTCAAGATTTAGCTAGGAAAGAGTACCATTGCTATCAACTTCTGACTTACTGCCCTCCTATGCTGTACGCTGACACTGCCAAAGACTGTAATCATTTTCTGCACATTGCTATGTCTATCATATAGTATTGTTTAAAGTTATGCAATTAATATTTCCTTGTACAGAACCATACTTGCAGCTGGTAGTATTCACAGCTAACATATTTACAACTTTTTTTTTTTTTTTTTTAAAAAAAAAAGGGGGATTGACAGTGCTGTCATGTGTTTATTTAGTACTACCCGGACTGTCTATATTGTGTCACTCTGAAGAAAATATGCTATTGGTAGCCCAGAAACTTTTTCTCCTTGCATGGTTATTGAAAGGAGTTTGACTACTGCCTCACTCTGTAAGAAAGGGAACAGATCAAAAATCTGGCAGTGAAAAATATTATTTTTTTGATGGGAAGCAATGCTCATTCTTAATGTTTTTTACAGTAGACTGCATTTAAATGAGGAATTGAAAAGCTGTACTAAGTAATTTTTAAGATCTCATTAATATTATAGAAATTTTCCTCTAGATGTAGAGAAATTCAAATCAAAGCTCAGTTACTTTGAAGACTGGAGTAATTGTAGAGCACCACTTAAGACCACCTACAAAAGCACTTGTTCTTCAGTTACTTTTTTTTTTTGGTAGCTTTTGAGCTCTGACTCAGTTACAGCTGGTCTGTGATGAAAATAACAAAGTCAGGTCATTTTTAACCTGTGGAAAGGCTTATACAAAGCTGGCAAACACCTAGAGGAAAATGGATTTAGGAGAAGTGGGAAGACGTTACAGCTTTTCTAATGTGAGCAACAGCAGTGCAGGCTCCCCCTTTGCTGCTGCAAAATGGTGTTGGTTTTAACGGTGGTGCCTGCACACCACCACTCCTTGTCAGTCCTCCCGTCCTCTGTGCTGGGATGGGCTATGAGGATGCCAGTTACTCTGAGCATTTCCCGGTTTATGTTTATCCATAGTTTGGCCAGTTTAACTTGCTTAGACTGTGAGTAGAAGGGGAAGATGTCTGTGACATTTTCCTTCTCTGTCCAATGATGTGTTGGCTAAAGCAGCCCAAACTGCCTGCACTGGGATCAGCAAACTAATAATCTAGCTGAAAAATAACCAAAGGTAAAAAGATGACTTATTTTCAAGATTGCTGCCCATCATGAGAAGAGAGCAAGTTGTCATAATCCCAGTGAAACTCCCAAAGTGGGGGGCTCAGCCTACTCCCCAAGCTAGTTCAGGTCTTGCTGCCAAGTCCTCCCTCTCATAGCCCTGGTCAGGTTTGGAAGAGCAGGAAGTCAAGTTACTTTGTTAAGGACATTGACTCTCAATTGCGGGAAGAGCAGGAAGTCAAGTTACTTTAAGGACATTGACTCTCAGTTGCAGCTGGGAAAGCAATAATGGCCCTCTGGCACAGCACTGGTCAAGCATGCCAGTGCACAGTTTTAGTGAGGATGCTTTTGTACATGCAAGTCCATTGCGCAGGCAGGAAAATGTAGGTACTCCACAGCATTGCAATTGTTAACAGTAAGTGAATTTCCCTTCTTTTGAGATAGTAACAAACCAACGAAAAAAAAAAAAAAAAAGACAGCTGAGGACAGAAGAGGAAATTATCTTGCTTTGGATTCCTGTGACTTTTCTTTTCAGAAAAAGGCAATAACTTTGGAAGAATGAAAACAAACGTAAGCTGCCGATGACATTTCAAAGTAGTTTGTCAGTAAGAGGATACCTGCAAGCTGATCTTTTAACAATTCTGTAAGTAGCAAGTAATTTCCATTTGCAGTATCTCCTCTTACTGTGTTTAATATATACATTGATCGTGTTTTATTTTTTATGGTATGCTGCAAACTACTTTAACCACTGCCTTGCAGACAGATAAATCAAAACCAATATGTGAAATGACTTACAGGCAGCACAGCTTAGGGGCTGTCCTGAAAAACTGCATCTGTGACCTTTCTTATAGCTAGTAAAGTCCACTTGTTCAACACATACATGCTTTCACCTCACTAAGATGTTAAATTTAAAACTTCTCAAGCCTTTAATCTTCTTTTGAAAAATTTTAGTCTGATGACTAAAACCACAACTGAAGTTTTTGCAGACATTAACTGCAAACACTCTGCCAACTACGTAAACATCATGATTACAATAAACAAATTGCAATCAAAGCATAACTGAATATTTCCTAACATAAAATCTTCTATAAACCCAGGTGTCATAAATTTCCATAGTAGGCAAATGCTGAACGACTAACAGTGAGGTACTGAGTGAACTTGGCTGAAGTGTTGACAGACTAGTACAAGTGAAAGGGATTCAGTTCAGCGGTCTTGGTCTTCTCTAATGGGTTGCTACTGGTAGGTCTAATTGACCAGCTGTACTTGAAAAGGTACATACAGCCTCTCTAATTTGTAGGTAACAGATTGCACATCTACTGTGTGAAATAGTTTACTCCTGTCCTCATCCAAGCAAAAGAATATGAAAGGCAAATTTTTCATTAATATTACATCTCTCCGCATGCTTTAATTAACAAAGTTGTCACACATTTCTCTCAGGGTTATTCAACTCTGCAATATAATGGGAGGTTTATTCTATTATTTTTAGAGAAAGTTCAACACAGATAGTGGCAGACAGCTTGAGCATGCTTTCACACACACAGACGTGTGGAAATACTAATATTGTGGCTTTTGAGCACTGGATTTAAAAAAAAAAAGACAGCAGCTTTTCCCAATGTACTAATTTCTAATGCAGGAGGAGAAAAATGCTGAGCTCTGTTATGTCAGTTTACTAATCTACTACAGATCAACATGTGTTGAATAATATGCATGTATAAAATAATAGGGATAGTACAAATTACTTACTAAAGTAACAATTTGTGGGTTTAGATGAAAGTTTTAGACTATGGTGTATTAAAACTTGGTTTAGCCATCTGTCCTTCCCTGGTGCATTCAGTCTACACTGAAGAAATGACTCATGTATGTGACTTAGTTTAGTTAGCTGTTTTGTTTTTCCAGAATTCTGTGTAAAGACATATTATCAGTTTAATTTTCTAAGATATTAAGGATTTGATGATACTTGGATAATTTGCTCTGCTTGACAGCATGGCTGAGGAGCAAATGACTAGATAATCTTAAAATCTCAAGGAACATTCAGGGGAGAAAACCAGTAATTTCATTGCATGAAGAAAGAATGTATAGCTTCAAAAATAATTTTTGAACTATATTTTCTTTATGAAAATCTGTTTCATTATTGCATATAAAGAACTAGGTAGACTGCACCTTTCTACCAAAATGTATCCTTTGAACTGAGGCAATTTCGTACCTTGATTGAATTAGTGAGATTCTGAAACCCATAAATTAAAAAAGCAGCACATTACAGATACTGGCTATCAAAAGGAGTTACCAAGAAACACTTCAAACTTCCTAGCTCTTAAAAATCTTCTTACATCGCTACTTACAGCTGCTATCATACATAATTAGTTGTGCAAACCATCCTACTGTCAGCATCTGATAGCTCATATCACAGTGGGTAGACTAACTGCTTAAAAAACACTCATAGCTTGTGACCTGAAAGCTTTCGGAATACATGCATAAAATTCAGCCTATGTTTTGTCACCCTACCTCCACAGCCGTGGAGAGCTACACATATTTTAAAGAGACAGAAGGAATGAAAGAGGGACAAGTGTGGGACCAAGCAAAAAGCAGTCCTCAGATGAGGTGTGAAAGGCATTTATTTTCAGTTGGAACTGTGGGGTGAAGTTTTACCATATTGTGCACTTAATATAATGGAAAGCAGTTAAATTGCAACAGAGCACCAATCTGCCTTGCAACGCTGTTACCGATACAAAAACACTTCATGAGCTTCTGTTGGAATCGGTGCACTTCATATCCATGAAGCCGTCAGTGTCTACATGGGTAGCATTCTGATAAAGCTCCTAATAAACAATTATCATCTGCAAGATGGTGAATAAAGTGAAAGGGCACTAAAGGTGCAAGGCTCGCCTACTGTAAAATGTGAGAAGGTCCTTAAAGACTTTTTTCTTACCGGTACTCTTGGTTTATTGGCCACCTTACCCTGAAGCATCCCCATCTCTCCCATTTTGGGGGCACTTGTGGTTTTGACTACAAGGACTCAAGTTCAAAGAACAGGGGTATCATCTGCACTTTGGGGGCTGCAGTGTATTACCCCATCTAGGTCAGCCACACACGTTGCTGGGTGCGGGTCCGCGGCTACAGACTCGCTGACAACAGAGGTAGCCAGCTCTGCTCTTCCCCCTTCCTGTTTTCCCCACATGGACAGTGGGTGTTGAGCACAAACCCAGCTTGATCCTGCTGCTCCCCTTCCCTGGGTTTTACAGGTATGGGAATGCCCGTGCTCCTCCTGCAGCTGGTGGACACGGGTCCTGGCAGGGAGAAGCAGCAGAGAATCAGGTGGGGCAGCCCACTCCTATGCCTGGAAAGAGCGCTCCAAGTTTTGTGGGGGAAACATGAAAACCTTAACAGGAAAGTTCCTGGAGGTTGCTGACCCCCTTTGCATACCTGATTGCCAGGTGGACCCTAATGCCTTGGCTTTACCTACCTGAGGAACAATTTTAAAATAATGACTTAGGAATGTAGCAGTGATGAGAAAAGGTTTCTGGACTGACTGGCTTGACCAGTCCCAGGTGGCTTAGGTCAAAGAATTGTGATCTCTGTTAAGTTGTAATCAGTGCTCTTTTCTTAAAATAAAAGTCTTACATGAAAATTAATTTTAAGCTAATGTATTAAAGCAACTTAACTTTTTTATTTCCACTGTTTTCTATAAGACATCTTTCTAAATATATTAAGAGGGAAAGAAAGAAGGAAAGCCAAGATTAATACAAATGGAAGGAATGGTAATTCACTAAAGTGCAAAACTGGAGCCATAGAAGGAGAAAGGATGTAGCTTTTGGTCCCTTATTATATTACAACAGATAAGATGCTGGGAGGGTATGTGAAATATGGGATCTTCTACTTTTCCCAGAGCTCAATGCTTTGCTTATTCCTTGAATATTGTTTTGTCTGTAAATACTTTAGGAATTGTGTGATGGCCCTGAGTGCACTAATAGGTCTTAATTGCCCTGATCAACCTCACCTGGGACCCCACAGCCCCACCTGGCCCAGGACCCCTATTTCAGCTCTGCCCCAGAAAACAACTTCTTTCTTAAGATGTGCTCGTGTCTAGCTGTGTTCTTGTACTGTTGTTTTTGTTTCTTGGTTTGGTCTCAGATTTGTCTACTTGTACATTATTATTGGACTCCTGATGGGATCTGCTGTTATTGGTCCTGCTCAGCTCTCGTAGCTCAGAGCCACTGGGATAGTGCCCTGTTGGTGATGGTACCACTTGTGCAGGGGTCACCTGTGGCTTCCAGTTCATCTGTGCTTGTGGGCTGCCCTTCTCCTGTGCCTCAGACTGTCAACAAATACCCCAAAGGTAAGTTGGTTCTCGTGCTTTCTAAGTATGCTGTGTATGTAGTCATTGTTTCCGTTTAACCAAAAATAATTATGAGTTATTTTAAGGTTTTAACCACATAAAATATGGTTTGTCAGGGAAGAATACAGTTCTCTGTGGGTAAGCAGTCACTTTGCCCCCTCAGACTCTTGAGGCTGCCTGCATTGTGTGTGTTTCTGACAATAGCAACTGGAGAAGCAACTGGAAGCTTGAAACATGAATCAAGTCAAGGCTGAAGATCAGTGAATAATGACTGAAGGGGGCATAGGTGGTGCTTTGGTGTGGGGCAGGACTTTGGGTGGTTATACATGAGCAGAAGCTACATCTGTCCACAGTGTCTGTGGTGGTGCATGTCTGTGGTGCTGCAGTATCTAAGTATGCTGCTTAATGTATCTGGTGAAGTACTTGGTTGTATTAGTTATCATAGGTTGGGAGGCTTTGGCTGACTGATGCTTTGTGGGTTAAAACATGACAAGGATGAAAATATAATTTGTTTTGAAATGAAGTGGGTTTTTGATTATTTGCTTTCCCTTGTCTGGAGGTTTGCCTAATAGCCAAGAGTAGCCACCCCATGGTGTCACCTTTCCTTGGCCTGCTCTTTTTGTCTTAGTTAGCCCTGATGTAAAGGGCCATCTGAAATATCCTAGTAAGGCAGGTACGTAAATGTTTCTTTGCAACCCATTCTCACCACAGCTGAGCTGTGTTTTAACAAATTTGCAGCATAGTCCTCATCCTCACATGGAGAAAGGGTTACTTAATAAAAGGGCCTTCCTTGGAAGGAAACTTGCTGGAAAAATCTGCTGTTAGAAAAGATATGATGATGTGCTATCCCTTTTTTGGGGATTTAAAGAGGTTCTTTCATCTTGTTCTTATTGCCTAGTCCATGTTACTGGGTGTTGGCAGGTATATATATGTACTGGGATTATCACTGACAGAGGCAGAAGGTACCTTTTCACTGCATGGCTAATAGCTACCCCCAGCAAGGGATAAATGAAACATGTAGTCAGTGAGTAATTTCAGTATATGCTGACACGTATACCAGTTAGGCACACAAACCCACAAAAAATTGCTGAGACGGGAGTAGACTTATTGTATGGTATTGGTATTGTGTGTACTGTGGCTAGTCATTGCACAGCTGTGTAGTGATAGGTTTTACATTCTGGTTTTGTGCTTGATCCAGAGGCTTCTGTGGCTTTGCCAATGCTCCATGCTTGGTGCTGTTATCAGGACAAGCTGCACCACGTGCGTAATTCCAAGGTGCTGTTAAAATGCTCACCAGTAATGCCAGTGAAATAGTATTTAGCCCATATAATTATAGTTTCATATATGCCTAATATTTTTAAATTCTAAAAGGAAGAAGGTTTACATTTTGTATATGTATTGCAAAATTTTCTTGCAAAATTTTACTTGTGCAATGACTTTGGAAGTGTAGGATGCTTTAAGACGCTGACTGTGGAACACTTGTTTGATGAAATGAAATTCATACAATAAAAAGCTGTGATAACTTCCCAGGAGCTCACTGTAGAGGAATGAGTACCCTGTTGTTCATTGTCCTATGGCCCTTTTAATAAATAATTTTTAATGAAGGCCTTCAGGAAGCCTTTAGCCTAATTCTGTTTCCCTTTAAGGGAATATCTTGAAGGAATCTACCTGATATTCCCCCTGGAAAACTTATGATGTCCTTTATTATACATTTTGAGAGAGCCCATCTTTTGTTTGTTTTTAATGTTTCTTAAATGCTTTTCTAAAGCTGAGTTACAAGTATAAAAATAAAAGGTTTAGGACGACGATATATTTTAACGCATGAAATCAGATCCACAGTGTTTTTTCAGGTATGTGATTTTTCTTAAGATATCAACAGAAGTTCAGTTGCTTTGAGATCTGCAGGGAGCTTTTGTGAACATACGGCTTCTTCAGGCTGAATATACTGCTTAATCATGTGTTTCATAACAGCATTCATCTGCAAATATTTCAACTGAGCTTTCCTCTGTTGTGCGTTAAGAAATGTTGGGTGGTAACCGTAAAGGGCGATCTACAGTAATCACAGAGGCCCCTTTACAATACAGCGTGGCTCATCAACCTTCTACAGTTTGAAATCAACCCATAATTTTATTTATATAAGTGCAGATGATTCGAATGAACTGCAATATGAAGAATAGGTTATGAATGTCAGATAATATAAGATAAAGTCCTCTCTCCTTCCTTGCTCTTACACACAGTTTTTTGACATCTGAGGTTATCGTTTGCCTTTGCAATTGCATAATTCCTTATTAATATGTTAAACAGACCTCCAACTTGAGAGTAGTTTAAGGCAGGTGTATAAAAAGCCTACATGTTGATTTATGTCTCTGCCTTAGAAACATTTCTTTTTTTTTTTTTTTTTGTTAAGCCTGTCAAATCTTCAAACAAAGCACAAATTAACTTTTAAAGCATGTTCAGGTATTTCTGTGCTACAGAAAAAAATACAAGGAGGATGTTTTAGGAAAAGGAAAGACAGTACTCTTGCAATTCTGTATTTAAATCAAATAAGCTGAAGTATCTAGAGTAGTTATGTTGATTACTTAATGAAAGTCATATGAATGTCTCTCCTATAGGACCAAAAGAATATGCATCAACCTTCAGATTTCATAAGCTTTAAGTATACGTGGAATTACACGGAGCTGCTGAGAATTTTGTTCTACCCTGAATATTGCATACGTGCATGAGAGTTGAAAATAGCTGTTTTCAACCTGCAGAAAAGTATGTGTTGTTAAAGAAATATTTCAGTTGTAGGTGACTTCATGAGAAATAGCTTTGTTAGCTAATCTGCACTTTTCTCATGAATATTCTGATTAATCCGAGGTATTTTTTTTGTTACTTTATACTTTAAAAAAACCCAATGTAACGTTATTCAGGATTTCTCTGGAAGAAAATGTTTCTGTGATGCTATAAAAAGACATTGAATATTGATTCTAGTTAGTATCTTGATATATTAGTGTATTGTTTCTTAGACTGCAATCGAATTTGATAGATACGTGGTGATCTTACTGACCTGCAGCCTTCAGTTTGCTTGCCCTAATTTAGAATTTTTGCAAATCTTAGACCATAATTTCATTTTAAGTAGTGATAAGGTAATTTTCAATTATATTAATTTTTCAGCTTTGTGTATAACACTTGTTCCAAGCCTTAAATCTGGTAAAGCTTACTGATGTTTTCATACTTACAAAAATGTCAATGCAAACAAAGAAATTGATACCGATAATTAGTACTTAGATTGTGAAATAATTGGTGTCTACTTCATGCAAATAAAAGTAACCATGTGAGAAAATTGTCCTGTATATGTCCTCAATAACTCTTCCCTGTTTCTGAAGTATCTTAAGTTTAAAACCCTTCCTGATTGCAGTAAGATGCATTTATTTCCCAGTTTTGTAGGTTATTGTTAAGTTGCTTTTCTCAAAAGTAAAACACATGGTGCTTCACCCCTATTCAGACCCCTGTGTCCACTTAGGCTGTGAAATAGTGAATATGCAGTTCCATTTTAACTCAGGCAATCCAAAATTTATTTCTATTTGTCAGTAGCTGATTCAAAACAAGCTCATTTCCTCTCCTTACTAAACTAATTATCCTTTGCTGTTTTCCCCTTAAGTTTATATGTACAACTCATTTCCCTGTCTAGTATAAGAATACTCCAAAAACTGCTGTAAAGCTGGTATTATTAGATATTTTAACCTAAAAGATGTAAGGTTCCCTTCAATTGTGAGTGGGGGAAAAAAAAAAATCATCTGTTCCAAACTGCACAGCAGGTAATAAGTGCAGGTTGTTAAAAGTACCTGTGAAACAAGTGTCTGATTTATTTAAATGTTCTTGATAAATATTTAGAGATCACTGTATTTTCTAAATCTTAATTTACTCAGTTAAGGCAACAGGTGTAATGATAGTCTTTGACGATGTATGTTCATTGAATAGTAAGAACTGGAGTTTAATTTTTTGGTAGTGTGTAATGCAGATCTGTGAGTGATGAGAGGCACGCTAGGGTCTGGCATACGAAAACCAGCCTAGTACAAAGCTTCATTTGAATTGTAGCGTAGTTTATCTTGGCTCCAAGTAAATCTATTTTTCTAATAATTTTTTTCTTGAGTTCTAAATTGTTATCTTGGTTTTTAGAGCCCCTATATCAATCTTAAATCAAAATACTTAAATCTAAAATTTTCCTGTTTGTAACTACCTAGTGCGAAGCGATAGAATAAGGATAACTATGCAGCAAAAATGTACATTTTTTGGGTTGAGTTACTTAGACATGAGGGTTGTTGTAGGAATATTAGACTTTTTCCTTCCACTTGGCACTGATATCCAGCATGGTATCTGAGGTTGTCAACACGTTTGGTTAGCGGATTTGGTGGCAGGTGGGAGAACAGACCACTAAGGGCTGAAGCAGCTTGAGTTGTCTGTGATGCTATCCCACGGAATCCGTTATGTATTAGCAGGGAGCAGTGGGCAATGGATGATTTTTTGTCAATAACAAAAAATCTCAAACCTAGAATGATGGTGGCAGTTTTGGAGGCACTGTCAGAGCTTGCAGATCAAATCTGTGTTTGTGTGCATGTGGGAGGTCTTAAGGGGCTAACACGCTCACTGGATATAGTGGAAGAAGGTGTCCTGTTAAGATCAGATGCTTCAACAGATTCAGTGTGTGAACAGAGAAGCTGGGCAGGAAGCTCGAACAAAGCAGGCCTTTTCTGTAGGTGAAATTTTTCACTTGACTTCAGAGGCATTGATATTCATTCAGTTTGAGACTGCTGCTTCTTGTGCAGTTAATTTGTGAAACAGATGTAATATCAATTCTTAATAGCACAAAAGAGAAAAATAGGACTGTGCTTTCAGTATTTGAAAATATTCTGGTCTTCCTCTGACATATTAATTCAAAATTGCAGCAAAATCTTTTGAATAATGAGTAAATAAAAATGGACATAATGATATAAACATTGCATAGGCACCTTACCTCATAAGTAGTCACTAACAGAAACTTGTATGGTGGTGATACCTGGTGATGGATCTGTCAGTATGGCTGTTACCTACAAAAAGTATATTTTGTATACAGTTCAATAGGTTCCAAATCAGTTTAGTGTGAGAGACACAAGTTGAGTTTGGATGGAAAGTACCTAGGAGTACCATGCCAGTATGTTGGGTCTTTTTGTTCTTTTCTTCATGTTAAGTAGAACAGTGTAAGTTTCTCTACACTTGTCATCCTTTATGATTTTAAGTTTGGTGGTTTTTTTTTTCCCCAGTTAATTACTTTATCCACACCCTAAACACATACTTGCAGTCCAAAATTTATTACCATCGCACAAATTGAACGCATGGCGAATGGTACTTGGATATATCCCAGTTTGCATGTTCACACCATGCAGTACTCTGTTAAAATGGACAGACCACGTGTGACGTGGGTAGAATGAATTTAGTCTTTCAGGCTAGAGGCACTTAAATCATTTATAGCCTTGCTGTTTATGGTGCGCTTTGAGGCTCTCTGTCCTTCCAGGTGAGCTGCTGAAGTTTTTAGCTTTCTATATCTGTCCTGCACAGCATTGCTTATACCTGTCTTAGGTTCCAGAAATAAAGCCCAAGGCTGGGGTGAGTCGGTGAGGGAAGCAGTTTGAATGCCTTCATGGTAACCAGGTATATAGCATGGCTTTCTAAAATCCCATCCTAGGCAAAATGTTTGAAATGCACTAAGTGCTGTCTCACAGAATTATTTTAAAAAGCAGGGAGTTATTCTGGTTGAGAGGCTGTATCAGGCCTCCTATCAAGGGCTAAGGCTGTGGTCACTGTAATCTCTGTTCTATGTGAATACAAAATCTTATGAGTTCACTAAATGTTTTGTAAATAGATTTGGCCTAATAGCTTTTGACATTACTTATGTGGAAAAAAGGAAACAATTAAAATAATTGTACACTTGTTCATTTGACTTTTGTCAAGATGTTGATAATAGGATTAAAGTGTGGTGCTGGGTTTTAGTGAACTGGGATCATTTTCTGCAGTTCAGCATAGCCTGTTGCTTACCCTCCTAGGAACTGATTAGAGCAGCAGATGCATCCTGTTTCCAGTGCAGGGGAAGAAACTGTAAACATCTGTAATGGACAGGCTAGTGCGATGAGAAAGTTATAGTTATGTGCTTCAATATAAGCTTGTACAGCACCTTATGCCAGTTGCTGTTACACTATTTAACATGAACAGGTCTCTTGTCTCTCTTCTGAGTTACTAAAATACAATTAAATTATTTTTATATAATGTCTTTATGCCTGTAATTTCCAACCTGGAATCCATTGATTGGCTGGTATTAGCAAGTGGATGGGGTGAGATGGAAATCCAGTATGAAGATATAAAAATCAGTGTTTTATGTAGCCTAATGCATAAGCAGTTTTTATTCTAGAAAAGCAGGAGGCTGCAGATAAACACAAAGTTTAGGAAGCATTCCACATAAAGATCAAGGTAACTACAGAGCTGAGACTGATCCTGCATATGAGACTTAGTAGTAGAAACTAAGGAATTGAATTGGTAGACATGGGCATATAAAATGATGTTTTTTGTGATGGAGGTTGATCCTCAACAAGTTACTGATGTTAATTGAGGGAACACGTAGCACTGATTGTTTTATTGTGGTAGATTGAATGTGATGGTAAGGTTCAAGGACAGCCAGGTAGGGTGTTGGGGAGAAGGAAAATAAGGGGCCTAAGGAAGTAAGTGGTGTTAAATATGAAGAAATGTTTTTTTTCCTACCCTGAAAAATTGTTTTGTGGGTTCCCTAAAAATGGGGGTACACTGTCAAAAAAAAAAAACAAAACCACCACAAAACCCAAAACCAAAATACAGTATTAGAATCAAAAGGAAAGGGGTAAAGGTATTTTTCCATTTTCCTGTGCATCTTATTACATAGCCCAGTCTTTAATATTTTTGTGTGTGGTTTGGGCCCCTATTGCCCCTCTCTTTCAAAATAAGATCTTAAAAAGCTATAGAAAAGGGCAACTGTTGTCATAAAGTGAAAGCCAAACATGAAAATTAATTTAGAATGGCATTGAGTACTTCCATGGAGTTTAAGTATGTAGATGTAGCTGTTTTGGGTATAGCTTTACTCAGGCTACTACTAGGTAACTAGTTGCTTGGAAGGAAAGATGGGCATACCAGAGTTCATCCTCTGTACATATACTCCATATACACATGTTCTACTCATAATATTTACTTTAAAATTATTTGGTGGTTGCCCTTGTAGAGGTGCTCAGCTTGACTCAATAGAGAAGCTACTATGGAGTTGTGTTTAACATGTGATCAGAAACTCATTTACTTGATTTAGTTGACTAAACAGTGCTTGAAATTTCATAAGAGGTATTTTTTCTTTGTACCAGCTGTCTGATAGCAATATGGAAACTCTCCAAATATTAAGTTCTTGTTAATCTGGGCTTGACTAATGAGTAGGAAGCAGAGCAGTGTTCAGATTGCTGTAATTTGAAAGAATCCTTATAGATTCATTTGGTGTAGCATATACACAACAGTCCTGCACTGGAAATTCAAACACTAATGTCAAACCTCCTTTGCTCTTGGATACTTTTGCTTTCAGACAATGCTGAATCTTTCTTAATCTGACTGTTAAAATACTGCTTGTTTGTTTTTTTTTTTTTTTCCCCTGATGCTTTTGTGGCAGTAAAATGTGTACCTATTTAGGTCTGTTATAAACTGTGGAAAACTAAATTATATCAGGAACTTTGATATTAGATCAAGATCTTAAAAGTATGTCTTGTAGATACTTCTTTGGTTGGCTGGAAGTAGTAACATTTTGCTTTTACAAAATGTCAAACTTGGTGTGTGGCAGTAAATTTGACAGAATACTGGCTCATAAAAAGCCAGGATTTAAAATCTTCTGTGTGCATGATAGCTAGTATAATTGATAGAGGTCATAAAAACAGCTGCACTGTGGTCCACTGTCAATTTTATTCAGTGAGCAAATTGAAACGATTGCATTTAAAAAGGGTTTCTTTTGGTTAGGAATTTTAAAACATGATCATCATGAATTCTGGTTTGCTCTAGGTGATTACAGTGACTTGTGAAGTTACTCTAGCCTTCCAGCCATGTATGCTTTTACATCTCTTCTAAAATGCAGAATAATCCCATGAACTAGGGGCCTGACTGGAATGAATCTTGTGAGCTAATAATGCACAGCCTGGTATTTGCCTTGTAATGCTGTCATGTTTTGTTGCTAAGCAAGAGAAAGCATCAACTTGCTAATTTAAGTCTAATACTCAGATATCATTCTTCTTTTGTTCTTAACTTAGGTCCTTGACTAATCAGGCATAGTCAGATCATTTGACTTGTCTGAAAGTTCCTGTAATTTACTGGCTTCTTATTATAGTGATCTAAAACTACATATTACTAGCACTTGTTTCATAAATGTGCAGCCTATCATATTTCTTATTTATTGTATTTGATTGAAATGATAAATCTTTTAATTGAAACTTTCCACTGAAGGCTAAGTGAAAAATTAAAAAGGTGGGGGAGGGAAGAGGTTAATTGAAGTTTTTGTGTAGTTCTCACAGCTGGTGGGATTAGGTAGCACTTGACAAAGTTTCTAGATTAAAGTAAACCAGTGGTGTCTATGATAAACAGTATCTTTGAAAGTGGGTTTCTAATAATAACTTGCCCACTTCTGCAGTCCCCAAACCTTTGTTTCATGATCAAGTGTTTGGAAGATCAGCTGTTTGTACATTGCTATTCAGGTCGGGCTGTGGGACAGCACATTATTAACGTGCCTATGTTCACCTATGGCATTGGTTACTGTCTGAAGCTTCATGGTAGGTGAGTAAGCTAACTGTTGGGGCCAAATATTTGGTGGTCAAGTAAGTTCTTTGGAGAACTTGAGACCTTGGATGGCCTGTGGCTAGTTACTGCAAGTTCTCCTCTGAAACCAAGCCTCATGTCTTAAGTTAAACACCTTCTAATTACTCTGAAGGGACACAGCCCAAATAGTTACATGACAATTAGAATCAAGCAGTTAAACTTCTGATCCTGATTTCTGTCCTGGGCCACTCTCAAGACTTGATTGTACCATTCTCGTGATACGCACAAGACAAGTACTGGTAGATAACAGACACTTCTGTGGTGATGGTCAGCAGAACACCCAGCATGCATAAATTGTATGCATTTATCTACTCACCGCATAAAGGCAATTAAAACTTTAACTTTGAAATCAGGAAAGATATTGCAATCATAGTATGGTTTGGGCTGGAAGGGATCTTTGAAGTTCTTCTAGTCCATCCCCTTGCCTTGGGCAGGGATGTCTTTCACAAGATAAGGTTGCTCAAAGCCTGACCTTGAGCACTTCCAGTGATGGGACATCCACAACTTCTGGATAACTTCTTCTGGTGTTTCACCACCCTCATCATAAACAACTTCTTCCTTATGTCCAAACTAAGCATATCCTCTTCCGTTTAAAACTATTGCCCTTTGCCCTGTTATAGGCCTTGGTAAAAAGTCTTTGCATCTTTCTTATAAACTCCTCCTATATATTGAGAGGCTGCTATAAGCTCTACCTGGAGCAGCCTCTTCTCCATGATTAACAATCCCAGCTTTCTGTCTATGCCCCATAGAGGAGTTATTCCAGTCCTCTGTTTATTTCTGTGGTCCTCTTCTGGACCCACTCTAGCAGGTCCATGTGTGTCTTGTATTGAGGACCCCAGAACTGGATGAGGTCCTCCATGTGTGGTCTCATGAGATCAGAGGAATGTACATGGAGAGGAGGGGGGAAGGAGTTTGGTGCTGTTGCAAGTAACTGAGTCAGGCAGCAAAGCCCAAGAGTAATTCTAAATATGCATGGAAAATGCTGTAGTGTGCCCTCTTCCAATTAATATATATGGATTTGCTCTTGAGATTTGAACAGCTGAATGAAATGAACTTTGAAATGAAGCAGTAGCAATAGGGTCCAAATACTTTCCCTTTTGTTCTTTGGTTCTGATATTTCTGTCATCTATTGGCCCACCATTAACTTATTTGTCTAAAATTCAGTAAGTATCTAGAGATTTAAAAGCTAATGTGTCCTTAATCATGGTCAGTAATTTTAATCCTATTGTCTTTGCAAGTGGGAGAACAATGCAACTACAATTTCAATGGACAATAATAGTCTCACTCACTTGTCCACAGCCTGTTGCGCTCTTCTGTATCAGGAAAAGTACCTACATGGTCAGTGGAGAAATAATCAGGGTCAATCTTGTTTTCATGTTCATGAAGAGTGTTTAGTTTAACATGGATTACTTAGCCTGTATGATTATTCCACTGTCTCAGAGTTGGCTGCCCTAATGTAGGGGAAGAAGCAGTGGCGGGGTGATGGGGAAAGACCTGTTCCCAGGCATCGTGCTCTTCTGTCTTGAATGTAAATGGTTGCCTTGACCATGCAGTGTGTAGTCTGATACCACAGCCTGTCAGTTTTCTGCTGCCTTGCAGTACTTCTGCTATTAAGTCAGAGTGGCCAGGGGATAAATTTTCTCTTTATTCCTTCTCACTCCTCCCATCACTTCTGTACATTTGAGGTCTGTAGGTTGTTGCCTGCAGAAATATGACTGAGTCTTACCACCTGTTCTGGGACACTTCTAGTAGTATTTTCCTTGGTTTTCAGTGATGATAACTCTCATCAATAAATCCCACACTCCAGTCAGATAAGGGAATGTTTGCTGTGGCAGATGGTCTTTGTGATGAGATGGCCTGCTGAAGAGTAAGGTGGTGTTGGAGATGCATGTTTTCTTCCAGGTGACGGCAGGTATGCGGTCTTAAAACAACCTGATTATTTTGAACCTGCTGTTGCTGTCTGTGCTATGAATTTACACTGAGCTTAATTCCTACACTCTCTTCTCCTTTCCTCATGATACTGATGTTTCCCATGATGATTAGGCTAATGAAGCATTTCAATAAATCAGGTGTAATAAATAGGCATCTGTTGCAACAGATGTAAATGGCATTTTCATGCATTTAGGAGATCTGTTGTACAGTGAGGATACCTATAACTGTTCAATAGGTATCCTTTCTATAGGAATCTAGTCGAAAGGGCTGGTATTTGGCTGTATTTTGCATTTGCTTTGACCTATCTGAACTGTGCAGTAGTAGAGTAACATTAGGAGCACAGGCCTTCACTTAGTAAAGAAGCAAACTTGGAGAACCTCTCTGCAGCCTACCAAACAACAAAGCTTGCTGGGGACATAAATGGATGTTTAAGTCTTGGCATGCAGCTATATCTGAAGAAAAGACATGGTAGTCCCAGTCCCATTCTGGAAGACTCACTGATACTTAAATATGTGATCATGATGTTAGAAATGAAAGTGAGATTGTTTTCTAGACCAGACCCCTCCTCAGAGCAGGGCTGATTTTGGAGTTGTCTTCTGCTTTCCTACCAGTCTTTCTGGAAGTGATCAGTGGGACTAACCATAACTTAAAATTGTAAAACTCTGCCTTTAGATATGGATGTCTCTTTCCAAAATAACACCTCTCTGAAAGCATTCACAGGCAGCATTTTGGGAGCTCTATTCAAGGTGGCAATATTCTGCCTTGTCACCCAGTATTTTCAAAGTTATGTCCAAGAAAAAATTTTTTAATGAGTATTCATTTCAAAAGAAGTCTTCATGAATGAAAGACATTTCCTTCTTTCTATCAGTAATGAATTTGGGAAGAATCTATTCTACTTCTTACAGCTGGATGTTTTTGATGTAGCTAACAGCTGCATCTCTTCATGCAGACCCAGCACATGGGATACAAACATGTAGTACGCTTTACATGGATGTCAAGCCATGATTGTCATTTCAGTGAATGTAAGCTCTGGTGGAAGACGTTATGATGAACATACATTTAAGTGACAGCACATGCGTGTAATGAAGTCTGTGGTAGCTTGTGCGTGCTGTGTGTTAAGGAAGTTGCTTACAATAGACAAATAGGTGCTTTAATGACAGAAGTGGAGCAAAGTATCTTGAAACCAGATAGGGAAAAAGCAACAGCTGTTAAGAGTGCATTTTAAGAAATAGCTTACTACTATGGAAGAAATGCAAGACACATGGTGGGATTGCAGCCACTATTTATATGCAACCCCTCAGTCCCAGGAGAAGTTTTTCATTTATGAATATTGAAGCTTTAAAAAAAAAAAAGCCAACATATTTTATGTGTTACATCTGTGTATTTGCAGTTGTGAATGCATACTATCATTGTGTGGTAGATGTTAATCCTAGATTTTAAAACTTCTTTTTCTCTCAGGGTGGAAGCACGTTTTTTACATCTGGAGCTCACCAGAAATGGGCATTTAGAGTTGTTTGGCAACTTGCATATATAACTTCAGTACTGGAAGCATGTGCCCCCTGCTTTTACAGGAAATCTGGTAAAAGGGCACAGGACCTCTGAGTTCATGTAAATAAAGATCAAGTGGATGCAATGAAATGTTTTCATACTCAATACAAGATGTAATAGTTCAGGTGACCTAGTTATTAAACATGTAAAGTATTATAAATATTAAAATCTAAAATTGTCTGTTCACTGCAGGAAATAACTGAGGTTTTAATTTGCTCAAGCAGTGAGAGAACACAAGTAAAGATTTTTTTTCCTGAAAAAAAAGACTGGTGTAGGTTTTCTTGTTATATGCTTCACCTTCAAAAGATACTGGTGTTTCAGACACAGCAAGGCCATTCGGAATCTTGCTAGCAACACGTGGATTTGTTTGAGAGCTTTCTGGAAAGAAAATCTGACCGTGTTTTGGACCATCACAAAACACGGGACTTGCATATATTTCAGACACTTGTGTATGTCCTTCTCTAGAGCTGATCTGCTACTGTCTATTTTAAAACTGTTCGAAACTGCCTTTTAAAATGTATCTATTATTCCACATTGCTGCTTCAAATACACTTAAGTGAATGTGTCTTGTGGATTTTACTTTCTTATCCTTTTTCCTCTGCCAATTCTCTAAGTGGCCCAACTAGCCTTTAAAAATGTAACCTCAGTATTACGCTGACATAAGTAGTTCTTTGTTTGTATTGTTAACATTATGGGTCTACCTTTTAAAACCTGGTATCCTTGGTAACAAGTGCTGCTGATAAATTGAGGACTTTGCATTCTGCTTACAAGCAAGAGAAGACATTCCAAGAACTGTGTTTTAGTGCTTTAAATAAAATATTCCCAAAATAATAGCAAGTATCTAAATGCTCTTCAGAAATTTTGGCTGTGCTTTACACAAAGTAGTTTTTCCATTCATTTCTCTCTTCAGGAATACAGTCTACCATGGAGCTCTGTATGCCTTCAGAAAGTGGGCATGCATCTGTTAGTTATTCAAAGTCCTATTTTTAAAACTTAAAGGAACTTCCAAGTAAATCTTAAACCTTTGTGAAACTTCTGTGCTTGTTGTGTCCACTGAAGTCCCTGAAGAGAGGAGGCTACAGGGTCACACCTGTTCCTTGAAATAAGTCCTATGATTTATGATCGAGTGGCTTTGGGGTCACAATACAGAGATATAAAATCCCCAAAGGACAAAATAGATTCTTTCATCTGCAGGATCTAAACAGGTGTTGCCACCTTTTATGCCAGCTGCCAAATCTTGGCAAAAAGCAGTGCTAATGACTAGGAGACAAAATGAGGCAGCAGTATCTTGTCTTGAAACTTGCATTTCACTGTTTGATTTCTATTCCACGTGACTTGCATAAATGCCAAAGTAAAAAGGAGCTGCTGTTCTGTTTGCAATAAACTTTTCTGACACTTGGACCCTCTGTGTGTTTGCACTAAGCCAGCTGATTAACAGTCACCCTAGACTGAAGAAGGGTGGAAGGTTGTAAAATACTCTATGTCTATTTGAGTGGGACGCTAATTTTTTTTTTATTTTATTTTTTTTTTTAATTCCATTTGGACTTGAGCTGAAAGAGCTTTACCTACCTTGGTTTTGTGGTTTAAGGCAAGAGCCTGGTACAGAAATTAAAATTCTGTGAAGTGGAAGATTCTGAAATAATTTTGTGTGACAGGTCTCCTTTCGCTTCCAACAAAGGGTTTCTGCATGAGTTATTGGTTAAGACTACTGAAAGAACATGGGTAGCAGTTTTTGAGGAATTGCAGGTGCTTATTTTTGATCATTGAAACACCACTGACAGTTCAAATGCTGAAGAATAAGCAAAAATGGTGTTAGAGAGGTTTAGGTCTTGTCCCATTGATGGTATATTTCACTTCTTAAAGGAAAGAGGAAGAACTGACTTGGTTCATGTTCACTGAAAATAAGTATTTCAAACTTAATTGTGTGGTTAATTTTTCAAGATAACATTTGAAATTAATACGGAAAATCTTTAAAATATAGACTTGTAGAAAAACTAGTGATATTATTTACTAGTGCTGATGTTGGCTAAAAAGCAAATTATTTGATTTTTGTTTAAACCTTGTTTCTTCTAATTAAGAAAAACAATGTTAAGGCTGTTACTGGTAACTGAGATGGGTTTGTAACATCCATCATAGGTCCAAGGTGAATGTTGAGGAACAATATGATTCCTCATGTGGATTAGCTGAGACAAGAAGACAGCTACAGCTAAGCCCTTAAAGAGGGTAGATAGAAGACATGCTTTCTTAGACCAGAATAGGCCAAGATGAGATTGTCAGTACTGATGTATTCTGAGGATGGACTAAATGTCAGGCTATAGATTGGGAGATGAAGTGACTAAGTGTGTGATGGGAATGACACGTGGCAAGAGCCTCAGTGCTTCTCCTGGGTCTGCAGCTACACTTCTCCTTTCTGAACTAAGTGGAGAAAACCGCGATCCACATGAGAGAAAAGTTTAAATTAATGCGTGGTTCAGTAAATTTCAGGTAGTCTGTGTATGATGAGGGTGCGCACATGTTTAGCCTATCAACACCGAAGTGCACTTTCTCCGTGGCAAGCCCATTGGTGATGCAAAGATGAGCAGGGTGCATGTTGAACAGAAATGAAGAAGTGAAGGAAGAGAATTTAATCTGCCAAAGTAAGTGAATATGTTCCCTTGGATACCTGGTGTCTTAAACCCAATTTAGAAATCAAACGATGCATCCTGTGAAACTCTGCGTACATCTTGAAGCTTGTGGTGGGTTAATACTCCAAGCTGAGGTCACAGGAACACCTGTCCTGCAGGACACTGCAAACAAGAGTTCACTTTTCCAAGAACAGTGGTTTCTACTTCTGTGGAATAGTGCTTTTGTGATTGAGCAGAATAATCTAATTATTAGTCTGCATTTGAAAGGAGTTCTAGAAACCTTCAATATAGGCTCAAAACTTTAACTAGGTGCTTTAATGAAAAGTCCACATCTATAGAGATGCTCAAACTTATACCCACAATTCACAGACTGCACTCTTCTGCTTCCCAGTCACTAACTCCTTGTTTTTGTAAAACTGATTCTACAGAATGTGAATTTAACAGCGAACTTGCTCTGCAATGGTTCTTACGTAAAAAACTCTGCATTATAAACTAACCAAACGGTATTTGAAACACAACAGTGATGCACAACTAAAACTCTAAGTGCCATATGTAGCCACCTCCATTTGTTAGTCTGTGTTGCCATTTGAAGCATGATCACCAAAGACAGAAGGAGGATGTAATTTGTAGTTACCCTGGTTAGTTGTGGCATTGATTAGAAAGCTGTCAACAAATGATGCCTTTCCAAAAAAGGTTTGTTTTGGTGGGCTTTTTTGGGAAAGGTATTTACTTCTATTTACTTCTCAAAAATGTTGAAATTACCATGGTTTTCCCAAGAGCAGTTTTAGAATGAAAGACTCAAATTTTTTTTTATGAGGCAAAGCTATTGCATTACACTGAAATGCTTTGATGGTGGAGGTTAAATACGAGCTGCCAAACCAAGCTACACTTGCAGTGCTTGGAAAGTATGCATTGGTCTTGCTGGTGCAATAAATGGAAATGGATTTGTATACTGGGGGAGGGATTTTTTTTTTTATTTCTTTTGGTGGGAAGAACTGACTTTGTGCTGTTCAGGAGAAAAGAAAAAGTTTTAGTCAGGCTACAAACTCTCCTTTTGAGAGGAAGTAACTAATATGACTATCTGAACACAAAATGTGGAGATAATAAAAGCTGCTGTATGGTTGATTCCCAGACTTTTGCACTTCAGATATTAGCTATTCCAAGGCTTAACACTCGAAAAAGGATTTCTCTAAATGTCATGTTACTGTCTTGGTACATAGAATTCACTTTATTAATAATACGTTTGAAGAGCTGTCTTCTCCATCTTCAAGTACTTTCTTGGGGTGAACAGGCAAAATTTATATATATGCATAATTTCTTTTTTAAAGCATTTGAAACCATAAAGGATTACTGCAACAAGATTTATGATAGAACATTCAATATTATTAAAAGTGTTAATAGGAATGGCTTTCTTTTCCTCTTTCTGTTTATGAAACCTGAGTAGCATAACAGCTAAGCTGAAGACACTCTTTTAGTGTTGAGATGTAATCTGAAAGAATTCAGTTGCCCTATGCGTTGTCAAAAAACAGAGGTATAAGTTGCACTGTTAATGAATGACCTGATGTTCAGACTTCCTCTGATTTCGTGCAGATAGCTTGACTACTGTCAGACACCTTTTTTTCCAAGAGTAGAAAGGAGAAGACCGAAACTAGCACTTGTCTGGGTCGCTGCTTAACTGCACCCTTGCATGTTGACCATTTAGCAGACTTTAAATAAATAATAAACAAATGTGGGTGTTGTATGTTAAAAAACAAATAGATTATTATATAGATCTTAGGGTCTCTTCTGCTCAGTATAATGGAATGTTTTTTTTTGCTTACCAGTCTCTCCAGGAAACCCTACAGGACTGTGGTGGTTGAGTTGGGTAAGAAGTCAGATTTTAAATCTGTTTCTAAGCCTAAAATAATTGGATTCACTTTTTTCTCCAATTGCTTCCAGCTCTTGAACTTTTGGTGATAATTCCATTCTTCTGAACATTCTCACTGAAAGATAGTTCAAAGATTATTTACTGTGAATTAAATAGTTTGCATGGAGGTATAGGCTAAGCTTAATGATTTTTTTACCTTATTTTAAACTGTCCTCTTGGTAGACTTGTATCAGAAGTTAAACTGATCAGTGGTTTAAAAAAATAATATTCATTGCCTTGTTTAAAAAGGTTTATGTAGAGGTTGGGGTGAAAATGAAGTAACATGATCTGGGCATCCTGCTACTCCTAACACTGCTAGATTTCTAACTGTATAGGCAAGAGTCTTGGGGTAGGACAGAAGTCAAAACTGAGAGGAATTCTGTGGAAAACACCTCTGGGGACTATTAATTAACAGCAAAATAGTCTTTTGGAAGCTTCTCTAAGAAGGATATTGACTGGTTGGAGTGAGTCCGGAGGAGGCCATGAAGATGCTCAGAGGGCTGGAGCACCTCTGCTATGGGGACAGGCTGAGAGAGTTGGGCTTGTTCAGCCTGGAGAAGAGAAGGATCCGGGGAGACCTTATAGCACCTTCCAGTGCCTGAAGGGGCTACAAGGAAGCTGGGGGGGACTTTTTACAAGGGCCTGTAGTGACAGGACAAGGGGTAACGGGTTTAAATGGAAAGTGGGGAGGGTTAGATTGGATATCAGGAAGAAGTTCTACATGGAGAGGGTGGTGAGGCACTGGAACAGGTTCCCCAGAGAAGCTGTGGATGCCCCATCCCTGGAAGTGTTCAAGGCCAGGCTGGATGCGGCTTTGAGCAACCTGGTCTAGTGGAAGGTGTCCCTGCCCATGGCAGGGGGGTTGGAGCTAGATGGTCTTTAAGGTCCCTTCCAACCCAAACCATTCTGTGATTACATGGTAGACTTGGTATTAATTCATAAACATGGGGAAGCACTGGTTGTACTGACACTGAAGCCTGTCATTTAACCACATTCTGGGTATGGTGCATTGGTATAAACACTCTCTCTCTGTTGCAGTAGGTCAAACTTTTTTTAAGCCTCGAGTCTTTGAATTTTCTGGATGTTTCTTCAAGTTCTTAGCATGCGCTACACAATTTTTAATGTTTCATAAAACTAGGTATGAACTTTTTTTTAGAGAAAGGTGGAAAATATATGAGAGCCTTTGAACTATCTTACTTCAACTGGTATTTTAGTAATGGCTGTAAGGATTTGCATTTTTTGATAATTTAAGATTAAAATATTAATAAGTGAAACAATACGATATAAAAATATAAATCATTAATCAACTTCTGATATAGAGTACTTCTTGTCTGCCAACTTAGATAGTCTACATTTTTAGTAATGATTTAGGAGGAATGCCTAATACCAAAGACTGCATTTTTATTATATTCTTGATGTCTTGAGTGCCCCCAGCTGTGTGATTGATGAGAATATCTCTATCTTGCCCTTTTGGTTTTGCAATCAGATTTTAGAAATATTAGCATTTAGGCACAAGTTGTCATACTTAGAAATATTTTTAGGTGTTTGAGAAGCTTTAGTAAAACTCAAAGCAGCACTTCTTTGTGGAGAGCAATACTGGACTTGTTTTTAGGCTTCCCTAAGGCCCTGCTGTGGAGCCCAGGAAATGGCCATTCAACTCAAATGAGAAGAACATGTAACTGTTAATCTGTGCAGTCTCCCACCAACCTGGAGAGGTACAAACTAGTGCCGGTTGAGGCCCTTTATCAACTATACTCTGTGTTCCATCATGCTGGTAAGGAGAGGCTTTTCAGGACAAGTGTGGAGGAAGCTTGTATTAAAAGGAAATACAGCACTGCAGAACAAGATTCAAAGGTCTCTTGTGTAGCAGCCTGGTACATTGGCATAATATATCAGAAGAAGCTTAAGCTGCTAGGGACAAAAACATCCCCAACAGTGTGAGATTGCTTTTTGTATTTTCCACATTGGCATTCCCCATGTAGCTCTCATGGCCAAACCATAATTTTATAGCCAGAACCATCACCACCAGATGGCAAGATCCACGTAGCTTTCTAGGGGTGGCAATCCAACTGGAGTGTATCTCACTTAGGAAGCTACAAACCAGAGATTCCTGTGGTTTTATGTGAATATAATGCTTTGGATGGCAGTGTTGCACTTCAGCTACCTGCTTGTCCTTGCTAGGTCTGTGTCAGTGGCTGATGCCCCATGATTTGTACAGTCCTTGAGGTGCCTTTGCTGAGGATAAGGCTGCAGCACTGAGGCTGCACTGTGTTTGAGCTTTGTGAGGATCACCTCATGTCCCAAGATGGTAGAAGAAATGGAGGACTTGTTTTCTTTATTCTCTCTCACCACCTCTCATTGACTACACCCACCACCATGTTTCAACAATACAGGTAAGGTTAGAGTAGTCTCAACCAAAGGCAGTTTAGTTGTTAATGCCTTCTTACCATTATGAAGACTGACACCAAGAAAAAGGTTTTTGTCTTAATGAAGTTAAATCTACACAGATTTACGTTGGAGTCAGACAAGTTTTCCAATGAGACAGAAGAAGTTACTAGATAAACTGGCTGCTCTGCAGTGGTTGAAAAGGTTAGGTAATGGCTAATGGGAATGGTGTGTGAGGTGCCTACAAAACGTAGGGTACCAATTGCTGAACTGTCTCCAAGAAGCTGGTTAGATAAGATCAGGGAAGATGTAAAAGTTTGCAAGGAACTCTGTCCTGTCAGCTTGTAAAACTTTCTTGGTTGCTCTGGTATGAGCCTGATGCAGCCCTTGCTGGACCATGTGCTCAGACACTTTCTCTCTGGTAGCCCTGCACCCACCATCTGGGGCTGCCAGCGCGTACACTTGTGACAATGCTTGAGTCCTCTTTGTCCTCTTAGTAGTCTGCAGATCTGTGTACAGTTCTCCAGCTTGTTGTCTTGTTCTGTTCCATCAATTCTTGCAAGTAAACTGAACACAGCAGAGCAGCCAAAGTCTGTGCTGGGGAGCAATTTTCCCTTTTTTCACTACTGAAAGGAAGCATGTCATCTAGTTCTGAGTTGTTTAACCTTTTAGTCCATGTCTTTGAACCAGAAACTTCTTGGTCAACCTTAGGTTAGAAACAGGGACCATTTGAGTATTGTTCTGCCTGCTCTGGAGTGTTTAGATATGCTTTTAATAATGCACACTTGAATTCCTACTGCACTGTAAATTGACATAGTATTTTCTTGGAGGGTTATAAGCATTTTCAGTAGTTAGAAAAGTAAAGTGAGAAAAAAGGTTCATGTTCCTGATATAAATTGATGTTATGACATGCAGTGAGTCAAGTAAACACACTTTGTATTCTATTGTTTTCCTTGGAGATGCATTTCACCTGATCAGATTTGCTTTTTCAGCAAAATGTGAGTTCATGAGATCATATAGAATTCCTGTCCAAATTTAGAAATTCAATGTAGTTTCATGAAGAAAGAATGACTCTGCCTTTTATTGTGTAATGCAAGGGGTGCACAGTTTTTTCTTTTGGGAAAAGCCAGCATGGTTACAGTGAGTACAAAAAAGCACTCAAAAGATAAACGAGTTAATCAGGCATATTGCAGTTTTTTGTACAAAAATAAATATTGATAATTTACCACGTAGGTATCTGGGCATCTGTGTACTTCCTTTCCATCTTTGAAAGCAGATGGATTTTTCCCTTTCAGTGACTTCTGGACAAGGAGCTCTATAATTGATTTTAGTTTTCTAATCTAAGTGTTTTAGACAGTGGTAGAAAATGTACAGGAATGTATGCAACTTGAGGATTTAATCATAGAAGTTTCTCTTCTTTTGAAGTCTCTCTTAAATTATGTAAATTGTTATCATATGTGTAGGAATAACTGCTAGAGTTTTATCCCATAAGTGACAAATAATGAAGCAACTGATAATTTTCTATTTTGAAATGGGCAGATGGTGTGTTATAACATCTAACTGTAATTGGGGTGTGGGAGACTTTCTGTTGTGGCGTTTTTTTTTTTTCAGTTAGAAATTAATACTTTCTCACCATTTCTACAGTTTTCTGAAGAGGAGTTAAAAGGATTGGTGTTACATTTCTTTATTTAGATGCCTTTACAGCCATTGCTTAAATGATTTTGCTTATATAGCTGTTATGGCTTGCTTTGACAGTTAATGAAACTGATGATATTGCAAAGGAAATATATGACTCCGGAGGGAGGGAAATCCCACGTGGGGATGTTTTCTATCAGAATTCATGATTAGCTGCTTTACTTTAGAAATATGGCTACAGACAGTGTGCTGGATTCAGCCAGG
>NW_010249310.1:80608-91654 GCF_000690775.1 Eurypyga helias | reverse complement strand
TTTACTATTAAAGACTGAGGCAAATTCCATATACTCCTCTAATATTCATGTGTTTTTATGTATCGATAATCTTTGTCTACTGTACAATATATATCACAGTTTAAAACATTATTGGAGACTGATATTGGGTTGCATGGCTAGAATGAAATTACTGTTCATTAAATAACAGTAATAATTTATTTGACAAAATCAAAAATAATTTTTAAAAAAATTCTTGTTAACAATTCCTTTGAGTTGAGTCATGGAAACTTCATTACACTACATACACTTTGAAAAGCAAGGCTGCCCCAGCAATGTTTCTTCAAAAAAAAAAAAAAAGATTATATATTTTAAAGCCTTTTTCATACTGAGTAAATAAGCCCAAACACTGTACGAATTCAGTAGTGAAGTATCTGTCATGATTTTTGAATTGGTTGTCATCATTAGCAGAACGATGGATCCACCCACGAGTCGCTACCACCATGACAAACCATGTTATGCCAGGATGACAACTTTTCTCATTTAAATGAAAAAAGAAGTCAAGAAAATGTCACTGTTCCCAGACTGAAGTCTTCTGACAAAACAAAGCTAATGACACCACAACAGTATTTCTCAACAGATGCCTTTTATTATAACTTTGATTTGAGAAACATGCTTTGAACACAGCATATTCTCCAGGGCATTAATGGTGAATAGAGATCTCAGAACTGATTCTATACTCTGCTTTCCAAGTCTGGATATATGGAGTTATTTTGATTGTCTCTCCGTATGAGAACTGAATCACTTTGATCTGAACTAGTGAGGCAGAACTTATTTAGGTGTGAACTTGAGAACTTGTGCACTATAACGATGTAGGATTACTTCTGTGTGTACAACACTTTTTTGTGTGGACCTTGTGCCCCATGCATGAAAAAAAAAAAAAAAGTTAATACTAGTTGAACTGTTTTTAGAAGAGCTCAACATTATTTAGGTTGAATTATTTCAGCCTGGAGTGAGTTCTAACAGAGGGCTTGGTTTTTCAAGCTGCTGAGAGAATGAAGTTAAAGGTGTTTGATGTCTCACACATTTAAACTCAGAGATATCAGAAGATAAGCTGACATCAGAACTTTGATGATATCAGAAAATAGGAAACAGAAGATAGACTGAATTATACCACAAAGCATTTGCTACATATATTGGGCTATTATCCTATACAAAGATAATTTATGTTTGTTGTGGTTTAGCCCCAGTTAGCAACTAAGCACCATAAAGCTGTTTGCTCACCACCTCCCTTCCCTAGTGGGATCATGGCAAGAATCGAAGGAAAAGGGAAGAAAACGCATGGGTTGAGATAAGAACAGCTTAATAATTGAAATACACTAATGATACTAACACTACTACTAATAATAGTGAATATTATAATAATATGTAATTCTTATAACAATAATGTATTATATATAATTAAAAGGAAAACAACAACAGAAAGGTGATACAACTGCTCAGCACACTCTAAGCAACACCCAGCCAGTCCCAAAGCCGTGAGAGCCCCCTGGCCCACTCCCCCCAACTTATATACTGAACATGATGTCATTTGGCATGAAATGTCGCTTTGGTCAGTCTGAGTCAGCTGTCATGGCTGTGTCTCCTCCCAACTTCTTGTAGAGAAGAAGCCAGGAACACAGGGGCAGTATCAGAAACTGAAAGAAGTCCTTGGCTTAATGTAAACAGTGCTTGGCAACAACTAGAAGAGCAGTGTTATTAACAGTCTCCTCAGCATAAATCCAAAACATAGACTCATACTAGCTACTATGAAGAAAATTAACTCTATGTCAGCCAAAACCAGCACAATGTTAAAAAAAACTAAAAGCCAATAGGAATTAAGCCGACTAGAAAAGCAAGGTTGAATGTTTATATTCATACCTCAGGCAGATAAAGCATGAGCTGGCAGTTAGTTTGAGATGGTTGACACTTCCATTCCTGCACCTCTAGGCTGAGCTGTCACTCTGTGCATACCTGAGCCAGAGCTCCCTGCAAGGATTGTCAGTGGCATGGTGGAGTCATCTCAGTCTGCAGCGTGGTTATTCTCAGAGCTCTCAGCTCCCCAATTTTGCAGAAGAGGAGCGAAAGCACAGTGATTAATGCAGCTTCTGCCAAGATTTTCTGGAATTCTGTGGTAGAGATAGGATGTGCCAGGTTTCGTGCTACCTTTCTGACGAGCTGACTATCCTTTCTCCCAGTCTTGGCCAGGAATGTTCATAATTTATTGTCAAAGAAGTAACTGGCAGTAGCTATACCTGCTCAGCTCACCATACCAGCTGCTGTTGTTGCTTTTTGAAATCAACATAAAGTGTTTTCAGATCCCAGCAGTGTGCTTCCATGGTTTCTTAGCTGTGCTAAGAGGATCCCCCGTGGTGTGCTTCCGTTGTTTCTTAGCTATGTTATGAAACCCTGACAATCCATATCTCTTCTCTGCAGTGCCATCCTGCCAGCGCATGCCAGTGTCTCCTTCCGAGGCACATACAGACATGTGCTTCTGTTCTTCCTTCATTCCTTCACATAATTTATTCGTGCCAGCTTGTCATCAAGTATTATATTTCTGCCCATTCATTATGGAGTGGACAATAAAGAAATGGTATAACACAGAACAGGACAGCAAGAGCAAAAATAAACCAAGGAGTTGGTGGACTGAGTGGTCATAGGTGGAAGACTCAAGGAGGGATTCCAGTTTAGTCCCTGCCCTGATTGCTTGGTGGCGGGTGGTGGGTGCTGATTCTTCAAGCACTTGTGTGCCAAAATCCCACAGATGCAGTCAGTTTCTGTAACAAGGACTTGCAGTTTAAGTTCCTTGGAGAACTAAGTTTTCTTTAACTAACTGTAGAGGTGCCCCAGACGTATCTTCAATTTCTGCACATGCAGTTGTAGGTGGTGCTTCTGTCAAGACACTGAATGACACTTGACTGCAGGCTTATAATTAGCACAACTAATGTGAATGAACGTGTTCACAGGTTTAAAATGAAGCACATGTACCATCATTAACAGGATCAGGACCTGAACTGATATTCTCTGTATGTGTGTGTGTGTGTATTGTGTGCGCTGTCTCTCAACGCCAAGGTAATCATTTCTGCTTCCACCACTGTTTTCTTTTGGTTGAATAACAAGGCTGAAAAATCCAAAATGTATATGGGAATACTAAAAGCTGAAGTAAGTTGTTAAGAATTTAGAGAAGTAATTTACCTCCCATTGAATTGTACCTTTAAAACATTATATGTTTTTTACAACTTTAAAATGTCTATTTTTCTCTCAACGCCAAGGTAATCATTTCTGCTTCCACCACTGTTTTCTTTTGGTTGAATAACAAGGCTGAAAAATCCAAAATGTATATGGGAATACTAAAAGCTGAAGTAAGTTGTTAAGAATTTAGAGAAGTAATTTACCTCCCATTGAATTGTACCTTTAAAACATTATATGTTTTTTACAACTTTAAAATGTCTATTTTTCACTCTTCTTGAATCGTGAAGGTGGACAAGATGGCCAGTCTCTACAACATACATGTCCGCACAGGTTGCTTCTGTAATACAGGAGCCTGTCAGATGCATTTGGGTATAAGCAATGAGGACATCCAAAAGAACCTGCAGGTTAGTTTCTGAATGAGATGACATGATACATAGCTCAGGGAAAAATACCTAGATTCAGTGACCCAGGAGACATCTGGCTATCCGTTCTGAATTTCCTAAGGATGGGAGGTTTGAAGGGGAGAAGAAAATATGTCTCTTTATCAAAAAAACCCTGATTAGCTAAAAGCTGGTGTACCATGTCCTGTGCTTTTGAGTATCTGTGACTTTAAGAATGGAGGTAAATTTTATTTGCTTTCTCTGACCTTTCAACTCAATTGCCATGTTAAAGAACTAAATGAACTGAAATTCAATTCATCGAAATTGGGTGCTGAAACAAAATAATTTGATGGACCCAAAGCAGTATGTGTTGCTTGTTTTTATTTGATTGGAGTCTATGAAATGGTGGCCTCTTGTTCTAACTTAGAATTACATGAAATCTAGATTTCCTGCAGAAGTTCCTGGACAATTTATCTCATGTTGTTCCTTAAGTATCCTTAATTGTACTTAATAATGTTCAGGTATTATAGACCTATTGCTGTTTGATGTTATATTTTAAAAGACAGCCACAAATTGGACAAGAAACAATAAATAAAAATACACAGTGAATCTCAGAGAGTGAAGTAATCTAGATGTCATCTACGTAGATTACTTATGTGTTAGATTGTTAGAACATGAATGTAAATACTGTGTTCTACATGACTAATATTCTCCATAAACTGTCATAAAAAGGTGTGTAGCAGGATGTATTACAACGAAGTCAGGGGGGCTTCATGTCTGCATATTTGTAGGTTTGAAATTACAGTAAATTAATACAGAACAACCAGAAATTTCATTAATGGTATTCTTCAAAAGATAAAAAATGATGATGTCAGTATTGATATCATAGCTCCCTTTTCACAGAAGCATCTAGATAACTTTTGCAAACACATTTATATGCAAAATAGATAGCACAAGTTCTTAAAGCAAGCGAGCTCTTTAATACCTTCCTTTGCAAAACAGGGCTTTGATTTACAATAGAAAGTTCCATGTCCGTAGTGTCCTCATGCATGATTCAAGAGCAGGTGAGCTATGCTTGAATTTTCGAGGGGGAGCAGGTTCCCCAAGATATTCTGAGAAAGGTAAAATTGTCTACCCTTCTGCTGAAGTGCAAAATGCCAAATGACCAGCTGCAAGGCTCTTGGATCTCTTCGTATGAGGAGGATTTTGCTAAGGAGTGGGCAGCCTTTTATAGGTCTGTATCATGTTAATAAATCTGAGCATTTAAATGGGGATAGGCCAAACCCAAACTTATAAAGAGACACTTGATCTGCCAAAAATCGTATGATGAGGTGGTGCAGTCAAGCAGTCATTAGTTTGGGACATTCTCATCAGTCCTTTGAGAAGGATCTGGATGAGTTACTGACATTATGCTGAAGGGGAAGGCGTCTTTTATCACGTAATTTGCACATATACTTTGGTTTTGCTTTTTCATGGGGTGCTGACTGTATTCTTCCTTCCCTGATGAAGATTTCTATGTATAAAATGCATGTGAGGGAGGACTTTCTGTCCTCAAGGGTCCCTGGAGAAGTATGGTTAGTTTTATTAGGAAGTTAGGAAGGGATTCATTTACTTATTTGCACAGCAGGAACCTCTCTCCTCAGTCAATCAATCAATATTTGGCAGAAGGGTTACATGTATATTAACAAATGCAAACTAATTTTGCAAATGTTGTTTCTGCTGTATTGTCAAGGATAAAAACTACATCACATGCATTAAAATATTTACTGCTGTACTGCATGCTTTGACAGAGAGGGTTGGGGTTTTTTTAATTTCTCCTTGCAAAAATGACATCTGTGTTCATTGAACTGTGACATTTCTTGCTTAAAAAAGCCCTCATGTAAATAATCTATTCACACTTCCATTTCTGTATAACAGAAATGCGTAAATAAATGAAATTCTGAGAAAAAAATAAAACAACTGCTGCACTTACAGCAATAAGGATGCTCCTTTAGGACTAAATCTTATCTCCATTGGTGAGATAATGTTAGATGAATGAACAAAGGGAGTCTCCAGTTTATCTCACTGGAGGTGAGTGGCAGCATTCACTGACCCACTTAATGAAGGAGAAATGTCTGCTCTAGGGAAGTGTTTTCCAGAGAGTGCTGTATGAAAGACGTATGGAATGGAGGGGGATCTATGTGGAGGTCACTATTAGGGTATTTGAAGCGTTTTTCAGCAAAGACTTTGATCAGTTGCAACCTGTATTCTTCAAAGGAGGAAATGCTGGGGGGAAGGCTAGTGCCCTCCCTTCTGAAAACAGTGTGTTGACTGGATCAGCAAGATAGATGTACTGCATATCCCAAAGATAACGGAAGGCACCTCATATGTTGGAGTTTTAGGTTCAAGTCTCTGCTTTGCTAATCTCACCCCAGTTCTCAACTGTATAGCTATCCATTTGACTATTTAATACAAGCCATGAATAAGCCACTGGTGGAATAAAATGGAATAGTTCTGACAGCAAATATCAAGAAAGTCGCCCCAGAAAAACCAGCAGTCCTGTGGCTTGTTCACTTATCTGAATGTAATATCCCAGTTTAAAGACCAGTGAACTATGCAGATGGGACTGGAATATACTTGGAGACTGCTCTAGTCAACAAGGCATCCTGGGGCATACAAACTTTTTCTGATTCTTGACATGTTTTTGAGAAGTCTCGCCTTAGGGTAGAACAGGACAAGCACCTCAAAATGATCTTCTCAGCTGGAGTAAGTAATAAGAAAATTGGGATTTTTTTCTCCATTTTCTCTTTGCATTCATGAGTTAACTTCATATATTTGAAAACAATTTTTCATGTTAGAATTAAGATACTTGTTAACAACTATGTGAAATTAGAAGGAAGTAAAGCAAACTTTGTCATAATAGCTCTCTGGTTTTCTCCCTGTTTCAAACCAGGCAGGTCATGTCTGTGGAGACGATATAGACCTAGTTGATGGACACCCCACTGGTTCTGTGAGAATATCCTTTGGCTACATGTCTTCTTTTGAAGATGCACAGAATTTTTTGAAATTCATCATAGCCATCAGACTCTCCAAGTCAGACACTGAGATTCGCTTCCAGTCCTCTCTTACAAAGCTGACAACAGAATCTGTCCCAGGTGACCAGCCTGCCTTTGGCAATGCAGAGAAATTATCTCCAGTACCACACATCTTGGACAGAGAACTCAGAAATAATTCGTCTGTGACAATGACAACTGTCAACTGGCAGCCGCCGGAGGATGAGGCAGAAAGCATGAGGGCAGCTGTTTCTGAGACCGCAGTACCACCATGTAGACAAGGTGGCAAGCCCATCACGGTCATCAACATTTACATCTACCCGATCAAATCCTGCTCTGCATTTGAGGTATATGTTTTGAATCGTTCTTAAATATTCATCTCAATCTTGTGTTTTTCCTTACCACTCTCAGCCATGTCAACCACGAATAGCATGCACGTGAGATGTTAGGAAGCAGCATGTGGGTACCCGCTTTTTCCTTTCCTCCAGTTTCTTGGATCGAGTCCTTCATACTAAGGCACTTTGACGGATTTTCAATTAGACTGAAGTTGCAACATGCAAATGAGTCTTCTACTCTCCCCTCCCCCGCAACAGACAAATCTGCACATAATATGCAGTCTTGAAGAAAATAGTGGGATTTGCAAAACTTGACTAAAATATAATCAAGTAATTAGTATGCTTTTACAGAATGACGTGTGATGGACTGGTAGGCATTGATGGGTAGGCAGCAATTGAGAAATAACTTGATTAACATGTTATAAATGAGAGGAGGCTGATTTACATTACAAAGAAATGTTATCATTAAAAATACATTTGCAACAGAAATATGACATTTAAGTGTTGCTGCAGTATTTGAAAGTTCACTCTTTGAAGATTTTAATTGCTTTTTTACCAAGTTAATAATATCGTCACCTTAGCTGTGACTTTTTTTTTTAAATAATGCATGATGAAATAGGTGTATGGCCCACACATGACCTAGAATGTGACTCTGCTTAGTACCATGCTGGGAAGTGATTTAATGAATGTCAATATCGGTATAACTTTCCCTATGAAAACTTGCTGGTGTAGGTCACTGTCACATCTGAGTGAAAATTGGGGTCAAATCCAGTGACAAATCACCTGCATTTAAAATATGGCTTCTCATCTGATTTGATCATGATTTATTATTTTTTTTCTAAATGCAAAGTGAGGCTGGGGAATTAAAGCAAAGTCTGTTAAATGGTCAACAAAACATCTGTATTTTTACATATGGTTTGGCTTATGATGTCTTTATTTCAGAGGCACAATTTTGATCATTAAATGAGACCTGAACAAACAATTTCCATGCCTTATTAACCTCCCACTAAATCAAACTGTTTAGAAAATCAGAGTAGTTTCACATTTCATGTAAGAATGTTTTAACCTTTCTTTAAGTGTGCAGTTATTATAGCTGTGTTACAGAAGGCCACTACAGAAGCTGCTGAAATATGTTGTGGCAGTATTCAGGTCCCTTTGGGGTTAAATTCTATTTTTAACGTGCAGGCTGGTGTTGTGAGATACATACTACAACATTCAGCGCTAGGAAGGCTTTGCAGTGATTGTGCCCAGGAGCAGGTAAGACATACCTCAGCACGAAAAGCAGCTTATGTTTCCCCACAAGCTGAGCCAGGTTTCTTCTCTTCAAGCTCTGTGAGGGGAAACGACTCTAAGTGATAAATTCATACAAATCTGGTACTCCTTGGCAGACAGAGCTGCAATTTTATACGGAGGTGGAAAATCCCTCTTCCTCGTGCATAGTTCTTGTGCCAGGCATGTGTTAATGGGCCCAGTGTGAAAGCATGGTTCATCTTACCTCAACTTACCCCTCCAAAGTTAGATAGTATTCTGTAAGCAGTGAGAGGTGGATTCATCTTATCGTAAAATTGACATCTACAATAGGAACAAATGAACTGTTCCTGGATATTTCTGTCTCTTTCCAGTAACTACAGGAGGAACCCAAGGCAACTTGGATTATACAGCTAATACAAGCTGATTTGTATAGTTTAGTAATACAGTTATTAAAATTGCAACTATGTTATGAGGTTTAGTTTTGCATGCCTAGAATAATTTTTGAAGTCTAGCATATTCTGATTTGATATTTTTTCATAACAAAGTATGAGCTACTTTAGAACCCAGTAAGCTAAGCACTGTCAGAGCCTGTATTGCAAAGAGTAATATACAGTTAAATATATATATACTGGCTTTAGTATATGATATTAAATGGGACTTCGGCAGCACATATACTAAAATTGGAATGATACAGAGAAGATTAGCATGGCCCCTGCACTAGGATGACATGCAAATTCATTAAGCATTCTGTATTTTTTATGAAGATGCTCAGAGGGCTGGAGCACCTCTGCTGTGGGGACAGGCTGAGAGTTGGGCTTGTTCAGCCTGGAGAAGAGAAGGCTCCGGAGAGACCTTATTGCAGCCTTCCAGTACCTGAAGGGGCTACAAGGAAGCTGGGGGGGACTTTTTACAAGGGCCTGTAGTGACAGGACAAGGGGTAATGGGTTTAAATTGAAAGTGGGGAGGTTTAGATTGGATAGCAGGAAGAAGTTCTTCACGGAGAGGGGGGTGAGGCACTGGAACAGGGTGCCCAGAGAAGCTGTGGATGCCCCATCCCTGGAAGTGTTCAAGGCCAGGCTGGATGAGGCTTTGAGCAACCTGGTCTAGTGGAAGGGGTCCCTGCCCATGGCAGGGGAGTTGGAACTGGGTGGTCTTTAAGGTCCCTTCCAACCCAAACCATTCTGTGATTCTATGGATAGCATTTAATTCTTCTCCTCCTGTCAAAGAACATTTTTTGTGCATTTCAACTTAGTTCATAGAAGACACATGAGTATATATGAAAGAACAGTAGAAGCTGACCTAATAGATACAATGAAAAGGGGCTTTCAATGCATAGGCAGAGCAGGCCAAGACATGACGCCAAAAGTTTGATCCATTTTCATTGTTTTCAATATTGAAGTAAATCCTCAAAGTAAATGTGTCTTCTTTCATGATCTTCTTCCTGTCCACCAGGCATTCTTCAGGTTTTTGTTCCTAAAGGTCTGACTGACACTTCTAAACCTGTCATACATTTATAACCAGCCTGTGAAAGATCTGTCAATCTCATTGTCTGCCTATAGAAGAGGTGCAAATGGTAATTTACAGCCCACGATTTGTAATGAGCTTTAAAAGTCAGTTAATCCCATTCTAAATCTAGCAGTGGCTTAGTCTCTTCCTAATGGCTAAAAGTAGAATAGAAAGCCAGTGCTGCCAGAACTGTCATCATCACTAACTGCAGAGTGCATCACCCTCCACAAATCTATGTATATGATTGCTGCAACTTCAGCCTCTATCACCTTGAAAGGGAACATAACCCATGCCACATGGCACTGGAGTTTGAAGCAAGACATGCTAGAGAAACCTGATCAGAATTAAATGGAATCAAATCCTGAAAATCAATTTTGCCCTTTAAAATATTGATTAATGCCAACATTTCTAGATTTTATCATGGAAAGCTTGAACCCCATAGAGAAGTACTCCTTTGCAAGTATCTGAGTGGTCTTTGTCCTACAGATACTTAACATATTATCTCCTTGCTTTAGTAAACTCATAAACTTCTGAAGTAATAATAATGTAGCTTGCAGTTCCCTTAGTCTTCAGTTAGAAGCTGAGAATTGAAATTCAGTTTTGTGTTTAAAATACCTTTAGATGATTTGTAGTTGTTGGAAAGTTAGAAAAACATTTTCCCGATTAAAAATTTTATCTTTTTTATCAGTTATAAGGTATCTCTAAGCTAGTTGATGTGGAATGGTGAAAGTGGTTTAGATACTGGGTGGCAATAAATGCACTCATCTTGTACTTGGATACTTGAGATCAGTATCTCATAGATTTGTAAGTTCAAATGCAGGCCTCCAGCTGGTATGGTAAGTCAGACCTTTAGCATGTGTAAGTAAATGGGCTTTATTGTAAGTACATGACCACTTGTATTTGCCTAAAATAATACGTGCAGTGGAAAATTCCAGCTAACTCTATGCAGGACCCAGCCCTTCCGCTTGCTGACTTAATGGTTGCAGTGCAGATGACTTGATTAGTGAAGGGCAGACAAACTCAATGAGGGTATGAGTACAATCCCACAGCTGTTTGATCTCCTCTTTAGAGTCACATAATCTCCTCCTCTCCTAAACTCTGATTTCTCTGCTTGATCCTAAGTGTTTTAGTATGGGGGATGCTTGACCTCCAGGGAAAATGAGAGTGCAGAGTGCCTTGGCAGCTGGGAAGATGAAGCTTGGCGTGAAGATCATCAGCTCACTGCAGGTCGGTTAGTTCCTACAGCACGTCTGCTTTACAAAGTGTTTCTGGCCATGGGATAGTTTCAGTTCAGTGTTGGTCCATGGGGTTTGTACACATGGTGCAGGAAGCGGAGGGTAGAATATTCTAACT